>NC_012875.2:16032247-16158577 GCF_000003195.3 Sorghum bicolor | reverse complement strand
ATATATATATATATATATATATATATATATTACTCTGGAGCTGGCTATAAAATAACTTATTTTGTAGCCACTTTAAGTTACAATAATTACTATATTAATTTAACTTCTTACTAAGTGGTTTACTATAACATCATGGTAAATATCCCCATGTATTATAGTAACTCAACTATCGTAAATATGTATACATATTATCGTAAATTAATATATAAAATTATCATAAATGGAGGTGGCTAAAGAATAATTTATTTTGTAGCTAGCTACTGAATATACTATATATATATATAGTGTATATGACCGGACGAAATGTATATAGACAAAGTATATGATCATACTAGACCATTTAGAGTGATATGTATGTTAAGTATGCATGCATACATAGAGTATATGGTTATACTTATTGTATATAATATAGTAGTGGCATTTTAGTAATATATTTAAAATATATTTTTTTTGAAAAATTTTCACGTGGTAAGATCTAGAGTATCTTAATATGAGTATATAAACATACTCAAACTGATAAACAAGTATGAATACATACACAATGTAATTTATTGAAGATGAGAGTAACTACACGTACGTGTAGAAAGGAATTTCCCTATATATATGCATAAAATAAGCTTATTGTCATATATATACTAGCAGCATATGACAATAAGCTTATTTTATGCATATATAATTAAATTATATAACTATATATATATATGTGCACATAAATAGGTAGAAGTTGTTCTCCAAATCTATTATTGCACAAATTGTACTCCAAAGTTAATACTCTAAACCTATTACAAGTTGTACTTCATGATCCAAAGATCTACAAAGCATACAAATGATCATCATTATTTGGAATCATCGTCTCGTTAGGATTATAGTGGAACTCGCCGCTTGGATTTATAACTTGTTCCCGAAGAAATCCTGTTATTGCCTCTTGTATTGCTTGGAGTTGTTCATGTTGCATGAGTTTTTGCTTCAACCATTCAGTCTTCAATTTGAATTAAAAGAAGGTATTAGTTATATCAAGATTATCAATAGTAATTCGAGAGAAAATGAAAAGAGACCTGTGTTACATACTCTGAGGTATTCTTCAGGAATTCTATTTATTTCTGCCATAATATACTCGCAAACATAGTATCCACATAAGTTGTTCCTCGGTTCGTGTCTCAAGATCCACTGTAGGATGTAAAGATTTATCTCGTAAAAAAGACAAGATATAAGATATACCACGTACATTGACGAAGGATAAACTTACTTGTAGTTGTATTATCTTTATTGACGCCCTACGTTGAGTTAGATGTTCCCGAACAATGATTCTTTCCCAAACCCTAAACCAATGATATATTTGAAACAAGAGAGTTGGATCGTTAAGTATGCATATATACAAGCTTAGTCTACTTTACGCATGCAATGGATCAAAATTACCTTTGAATGATGTCTATCATATCTTGATAATCTTGTTGCGGTTTCTTCATTGAGTCATAGATTACCAACTTACTTTCAGCAAGATTGATGACTATGAGTATCCAGTGAAAGCTGCTCATAGAGACATGAATCGTAGATTAGGGTTAAGTAAAATTAAAGGTGCACACTTGCATGTTAACTATATATATAACTCACTTGAAGTTGTAGGGGAAGAGTATTCTTTTTTATCTTTTTGTTTCACGAAGAACCTCATAAGATTCGTACACATGTCATTTCCAAGTCGCCAAAGGGTTTGGCTCCTTGAAAACGACATAAGGATCAACAAATCCAAGAGTATTATCATTTTTGGATCTAAGCTCAGTCATTTGGAGCCTGCATATAGTGAGTCCATCGACAAGTACATGTTTAAGGATTACTACTATATAGACATGTTGGAGAGTTTAATAAAAACAAAGAAATACTTAGAAACAAAAGCAGCTAATGAGTGATTTGTCCAGAGTGTCCATGTGGCATAGCTAGTGTAATTCGCTCATCTGGACTAAGATAAGGTCATCACCATAGAAGTAGTGATGGTTTCGAATTCGAATAGAAATCCAATCAACTCCGCCTTTAGAAGCCTCTATGCACCAATTGTTGATTGCAAACATCTGCGTACCGAGTACATGTAGGTGCTTGGGGTTCATTAGACTCTTGCCCGGTGCAAAATTTCTCCTCCATTCATCAACTACTTCCGCTCGTGGAAACTCTAGCCCAGTAGCAATATTTTGAATCATGGAGTACGGGAGACCGCTCTCAATGAAATAATTTTCAAGTGAGTCCATCTCAGACAAAGTGGGCTCTCTAGATTTCCTCTATAACCATACTGATCTGCCACAATTAATGGGGACAAAGGTCTTGATGTGTCCCCGAGGTGTAGAACACCCTTTCCTGCTTTCTTCTTGGCGGGTTGAGCTTTTACAACTTTTATTAGTTGGCGTTCATAGTCCGACTTTGGCGGAGGCTTTTGAGCTTCGCACATTTTCCGGTTGTGCTCTTCCACCCTCTTCCTCAGCTCCCCTTTTGGTAAGTAGAGGTATGGCTTTTCAGGGTTTCGCTTCGCTTCAAATTCCTTTTTACATTTTTCAAAGTGTGCTTTCACATCTGAAGTAACCGATGCAATTAGCTCCTCGTCAATCTTCTCATAAGACAACTTTTCACTGGCTGCTTTAGAGCCAGAGGGAGCTTGAGCCTACTTCTTTGGTGTTAAAGCCTTTGGTGCTGGGGCGGACCTCTTCTTACTGGCTTGAGGCGGTGGCGGTGGCGGGGACGGTGTGGCTCGTGGCGGCGTTGGAGACCATGTTCGAGGCGGTGGTGAAAGCAGTGGCGGGGTGGGTGCGGCCCGTGGCGGCGTTGGAGACCATTGTGGAGGAGATGGGGTTGCAGTCGCATCCTCCAATTCATCTTCACCGCCCACAACACTATGATGCGCTGGGAAAAGAATACTTGGACTTATGTCCCTGCTAGGAAAACAACAAGTGTTGTAAGCGAATAAATTGTTAGAAAATAAATTGTTTTTGAATAGGATGTTAGCGAATAAATTGTTTTTTGAATCCATGCACCTATGTTGAGGATCTTGATCATCAGTAAGACGAGGTGGCGGTGGTGAGACTCTAGGAATGATGATGAAGCGCTTACGCCAACAAATGAATGTCTTCTCCGCCTTACCTAGAGTCTTCTCCCGATCTCCCCCTTCAATGTCGAGAGGCACGCTGGCACAACCACTCTCCACCCTATCCACTGAGACACGAGCATATCCTTCTGGTACCAGTTGACCATGGATTCTTGGTGTTCTCGTCCGGTCGATAGCATTTACAACACCGACCACCACCTTCTTCGCCCCGGTTCCTTCTAGAATGTGTAGCTCACACGAATTAACTAGTTCTGTGAGGTCATCCACGGGGAACCGTAGCTTCACGTCAGCTTGGGCGGTTGGTACTTCCGTGGAGGCACAGCTGCTCTTCAACTGACCTAGGGGGCTAATGTTGATGTCTACCGGCTGTGATGATGTAGCCCCCCCTCTTATCAAGGAACTAATTGATGCTTGCACTTGCCTCTTGATCTCCTCCTTCATCCATTCTTCTCGACTTCTTTCATGCTCTTGTGAGCTATGCACAAACTCCTCCAACTTGCAAATCTGCTCTGCCTCCTCCTTCTTTTTCTGAAGGCTTCTATAAGTTCCTTGATCAGCTGGGAAGGAATGGTACCATGAAACTGCCCCATACCCTCTCGTACGCCCGCCATGTTCTGGATTTTCAAGGGTGTATGTGAGTTCATCCTTCTCTGTATTGGGCTTGAAGAGACCAGATGCAACCTCTGCTCGTGCATGAACTAGCCTCTCTGCTGCTCTTGAGATTTCTAGGCCCCAATCTAGAACCCAGTTACGGGATCTACGGTTCCCCCATGACCGTATTGTAACAGAACCGTCCAATTTATAAGAATTCAAGTGAATTAGCGACCACAAAGCAGTCAAGCCAATGGACTTGAACCTATATAAACCTGGTAGTCCAACGAAATCTCAAAAGACCTTGATCCAACCAACATACAACCAAGATCGTACATGATCAAGCATCGCCATCACAGATTACATACATTCATCACAGAACATAGTTTTACAACACATCAGAGTTCAAATGAAGTTATTACAAACCAGTTTAGTAGCGGAAGCAAAGTAGTTTTAAAACCAACACACACTCAGTTTAATTACATGCCAGATTCACAGTCAACCCATAAAAGCACAACCGAAGATAAAGGAGGTGATCATGCCCATGATCTATTCATCGTCCGCAGCCGGATGATGACAGTTAGCATAGTAGCCATGGTAAACGACATCATCTGCAACAAGGGTAAATAAAACCCTAAGTACGAGAATGTACTCAGCTAGACTTACCTGTCATAAACCAAAAATAAAGTGACACCAAGGAGTATGCAAGGCTGATCTTTGTGGACTGGTTTGACTCACCTTTTTGCATAAAAAGCTCTAGTTGTAAGTAACACATTTATAACATTTCAGCAGCAGGTTCATTACTTAACAACTATCCACTAGATTAGCACCTGTTCTAAGCATACACTTAAGTACTTAAGAATCACAATAATAACCATATCCGGATTATCACATAGCTATCAACATTCTCATTATAACCATCAAGTTTATTTAGTGAGTTCTACGTTGCCGCTGCTCGAGTCAAGTTCTCACTATCCGGGAGAGACGGCAATTCGAATCGATTCCTATCTAGCTGGAGGGGTATTCCTAGCACTCACCCGAGCATACTTCATGAGGGTAGCTCATATCACCTTTAGCACAACTCCGGCCCAAGTCGCGGGTCCGTACGGCGCCGCACCCCCAGGGACCGCCAATCTGCCAGGGTCAGGACTCTAACCTGACACCTCGGTCTTACGCCATTGACTCCCCGCACATCCTTACTACCAACCGGGGTACGCACTTTAACTAGATCGGGGTATCCGGCCGGAGATGCACTCGTAGGCTTTGCGGTCGGAACGACTTATCCGGCCAGCTAAGTGTTAGGCATGCGTTCAACATGACACGAGGACGTACAGCGTATCGGTCCTTAAACGACGCAGACAGGGATAGATTCACACCCAAGACCTCCATGCCTTGTTGCTGCACTATCGTCATCCCGCCTGGTCTCAAGTTCATTATTAGAATATGGTTATTTCCACGATAGCAAATCTAGCCAACCGTGATTCATCATCCACCTATCTCTCGCAGGTGACAGGAAATCATCCGGCTTCTACCGAGCTAAACATCGCTAAGCATCATTTCAATCTTGGACCTACTTAGGTAAGGTATGAGGTGGACAAGGTAGTTAATTATGCAGCAAGGGTGTCATATCAACGCCTAACACTTAATGCAACAATACATAACCATAACCAATTGATAGCTGGACATGATAACAAAAATAGTAGGAGGCTTATAATGCTCCGGGGCTTGCCTTCAACGTAGGTGGACGGGCGGTGGTCGGGACACTCCGGTAGGTCCTCCTCCTCAGCTCCTTGAGGTGGCTCCCCTTGTTGTTCCTCCGGCTCGGGCAGTTCGTACTCCAATACTGTCACTCCTTTGGGTGCACCTATGTATGCATGACATGTGATAAACATAGGAAATGCACATAGGATGCAATATGTCATGATGCTGAGCTAAGGAACACATAACAAGGTATAACCATGAGCATAAACTCCTAAAAATTAAGTGAATCACAGAGTAACAAGTAAGTGCATACTTCTTCTCTGGTAGAGAGGCTAACTAGACAAGTTAATCAACCTTAGCTACTCCTACTTAGTCACTGGTTTCATAGACAGATTAACTAGTCACAAGTTTCAGCTATAACTTAAGCATCAGTTGGTCAAACTAAACAAGTAGGTACTTTCTGGAAAGCTTAACAAATTGTCTACAAAACATCTTTAGACATCCCAGGGAGATTCCCAACGAAAATAAGTTAAAACAGACAAAGTGTGCTGGCTGTCCTGGAAAATCCAGAGAGCAAGCACTTTGCAGCAGCTACTTGCAACATTCATAACTTTGAAACTACTCAGCCAAATGTCATGGAATTTGGTCACGAAGTAGATAAGTAAGTTATCTACAAGTTTGTTATAGACAAGTTTTTCAGAAAACCTCATCTTCAAGTAGTTCTTAAACAATTGCTATCAGCCACACAGAAATGCTCTAGGAAAGACATAATTAGCAAAAATAATATTTTACACATATTAACAATGTAACATTGGTTCAAACCAAATGCACTAGTAGATAGAACATGTCTAAGAAACACCAAAAAACATCATGGCAAGGTCTAAACTCATTTCTATTATCCCCTTTTCTATTTATTTAATTATTAAGGTGATTTAAGGAACATGTATCACAAGTGCGCCAACAATTCTAAAAAAATTACAGCAAGCTACTTAGACTATCACCAGTTGACTGTAAAAATTTCAGGGCACTTGCAGATGCACATTGTGAGATACAAAAATAACAAGCTAGCAATGGCATTAAAGGCATAAATGTGAAACTTTATTAAATAGTGTCAAACAACAGATTTCAGATTTTTCCTAGCTTTATTTACACATGAGTACAACACTCATCAAGTTTCACCATAAAAGGAGTTATAATTTATTTACTAAAAATACTACAAGAACCTCCTATTTAAACAAAAAATATTTATATCTCCACTAACTGACATCAAACATCATGAAAATTTTATCAGAGCCTAGTCATGTCATAGGTAACAACATCCTAAAGTTTTATGGCCATAAGATCCACAGATCATAAGATATAATTACCTCCCATTTAATCAAGATTAAATCATATCTATTTATTTCTACAAAAACATGGCATGTTTCATATTTTTAATAAAAACTAGAGTAACACAAGAACCTAGCAAAATTTAAATCACATCGTTTGGATCTGTATAACTCGAGATATGGATTTTACAAAATCAACACGGGATCTGCAAAATAGAAAACCAGGGGTGTGAGGGAGAGAGGCTGACAGGGGGACCCACTGGTCAGCGGGACCCGCTTGACAGCGACACAGAGACAGGGGAGAAGCTCGTCGCCGGCGAAACTCGACGACGGCGAGGTCTCCGGGGAAACCAAGGGACCAACTGTGACCCTCTCACCAAGGCGGACTTGCTGAGGTGCGAAACCCTAACTCTACTGAGCTCTAGGGTGCTCGCCGGCGTGAATGACGGCTCGGCGGCGCTGCGGGCGATACGTCGGTGTGCACAGCCGATGCCGTCCCAGTTGAGGTTCATGCCGAGCATCAGTGAGTCAAGGGGAAGCGCTAGGAACAAGAATGGAGAGAAATGGTGGAGCAGAGAGGCCTGGCCACGTCGCCGGTGAGCTCGGGCGGAACTCCGGCGAGCAAGAACAGCTCGGAGCTCGGCAATGCCGCCTTACCTGTGCTCGACAGTGGCTAAGGAGGTGACGCCGAGGTAGAGGAGGCTCTGGCGAGGCATTTGGCTGGCTGGCTTGGCCGGAGACGGCGAGGAAAGCTCGGGCGAGGCTGCTGTTCCGCAGCGGAGCTCGCCGAGGCGAAATGGAGAAGGGAGAGAGCGCTGGGGAGGTGAAATAAGGACGGCCGAGGCTCGGAGTGGCGTCGTGGCGTCCAAGTGAAGGCGTCGGGGCTGACAGGCGGGGTCGCCGTCGATGTACGGCCGCCACAGGTCGTCCACGCGTCGGCCGGCCGGCGACTGACGAAACTGAATCACGCGATTCAGTCGTCGTCGACCGTGTGTGAAACCCAAAATTCATTGACGTTTTACTCTTGATCCACTCGTCGGTTTTGGCTCAAATTTGTTTCTTTGGATAGAGCTACATGAGATCTACAAGTTTGCTTACAGGATCAAAGTCTAATTCGGTCTGGATTTCAAACCACAAGGTTCCCAAGTACCCTATGTTGAAACTGTCGAATTCCAAACTTAGCTAAATTCGGCTAAGTGTGGAAACAGCACTGATTTCTGTCTTGTGGGCTAAATTTGAATGTGTTCCAAGCATTTTCATAAAAAGTCATCAACACAACTTTTGTAGCTTATGAAATTTACTACAACTTTGTTTTAGATGTGATTTACATGCAAGGTCTCTAACACCAGTTTCATAAAACATCTTTAAAAAGAGGTCTAGGGGTCAATTAGGTCAACCTAGGGCTAACCATGACTTAGGGGCATTTTTAGACAAAACCTACAACATAGACTTTGTTCAAAATATTGCTCTAAACATGATTAAAGTATTTTGGAAGAGATTGTATACTTACATGCATTGGTCACCATTATAGTCACTCATATCAAGTCACACAAGCAATTCAATCATACATGGTATACATAAGATGACATGTGATCAAGATGGATGCTTATGAATGAGCATGATGATGCTTATGTTGATGCAATGCTCATGGTTAATATGCAAGCTAACACTAGGAGTGTTACAGCCCTCCCCCCTTACAAAAATCTCGTCCCGAGATTTGAAAGACGTACCATTTTTCATAGAATGCAGGGTAAGTTACTTGTAAATAGTCTTCCCTTTCCCAGGTGTCATCTCCCTCACTTTGACGGTTCCACAAGACCCTAAAACGTTTAATCACTCTTTCCCGAGTAACTCTTTCCTTGACATCAAGAACTTGTACAGGCTTCTCTTCATAAGATAGATCGGACTGCAACTTAAGACCTCCTGTTTCAACTCTTTCTTCGGGCACACGAAGACACTTTTGAGTTGAGATACATGGAACACAGGGAAGATAGCTCTCATTTCTGGAGGTGGTTGTACCTTGTAAGCTACCTTGCCACTTCTCTCAATAATTCGATAGGGACCCACATACCTAGGAGCTAGCTTTCTTTTTACACCAAAGCGGTTTACTCCCTTCATGGGTGATACCTTCAGGTACACAAAGTCACCTACTTCAAACTCTAGTGGTCTTCTTCTTTGGTCGGCATAGCTTTTCTGTCTAGCTTGGGTGGCTTCCATGTGTTTCTAGATAATGAGAACTTGCTTTTCGGCTTCTTTGACAAAGTCAATTCTGTAGTACCTTCTTTCCCAGGCTCGACCCAGTTTAGAGGAGTTCTACACTTGCGGCCATACAAAGCTTCGAAAGGAGCCATTTGAATACTCTCTTGATAGCTATTATTGTAGGATAATTCAGCAAAGGGTAGCCACTTCTCCCATGCACCCTTGGAAGAGATGACACATGCCCTCAACATATCCTCAAATTTGATTCACATGCTCAGTCTGACCGGAGGTCTGAGGATGATAGGCTGAACTGCGAACCAACTTCGTACCAAGGAGCGAATGTAAATGTTCCCAAACGCGAGCAGTGAACTGAGGACCTCTATCAGAAATAATAGTGCGAGGCACTCCATGCAATTTAACTATCTGAGAGAAGTACAACTCAGCATAGTCGGATGGTCGGTATGTAGAGTGTACGGGAATGAAATGAGCTGACTTGGTCAAGCGATCAACAATCACCCATATGGAATTGTGCCCTTTTTGAGTAGGGGGAAGTCCAACAATGAAATCCATGCTGATTTCTTCCCACTTCCATCCCGGAATCGACAAGGGTTGCAACAATCCTGCAGGTTTAAGGTGAATAGCCTTTACCCTGCAGCAAGTATCACACCTAGCAACATAAGCTGCTATCTCCTTCTTCATCTTGGTCCACCAGAAACGAGGTTTCAAGTCTCGGTACATTTTACTACTACTAGGATGAATGGACAACTTAGAAGAATGAGCTTTCTCTAAAATTTTGTTGCGTAGGTCATGGTCTTTGGGTACAACCAGTCGATCATCAAACCACAGTACACCTTTCTCATCTACCCTAAAATGCTTGGTGTCTTGCTCTTTCATTTTTCTCTTGATATGGAAGAT
The DNA here is from genome assembly GCF_000003195.3 of Sorghum bicolor. Taxonomy (NCBI): domain Eukaryota; kingdom Viridiplantae; phylum Streptophyta; class Magnoliopsida; order Poales; family Poaceae; genus Sorghum; species Sorghum bicolor. The sequence continues at coordinate 16,148,758 of NC_012875.2, read as the reverse complement.
ACTAGGGTCAGTCTTTTGGAGCTCTACAATTTGGCTCTCTAAAGAACAACTGACTACAATGTTGTGCAGGACCACAGGGTGCAATAGATTGAAACCTTCCTCGAGGAGAGGTCCAACATGCTGCTTCCAGCTAAGAGCGTCGGCCACAACATTGGCTTTGCCTGGATGATAGTGTACTTCCAGATTATAGTCCTTTATCAATTCCAACCATCTCCTTTGTCTCATGTTTCACTCGGGCTGAGTGAATATATATTTGAGGCTCTTATGGTCAGTATAAATGTGACATAGATTACCCAACAAATAATGCCTTTAGAGTTTCAATGCGTGTACAACTGCTGCTAACTCGAGATCATGAGTCGGGTAGTTAGCTTCATGCTTCCTCAGCTGCCGAGAGGCGTAGGCAATGACGCGGCCTTCTTGCATAAGTACACACCCTAGGCTAGTGCCAGATGCATCACAAAAGACATCAAATGGCTTTTCAATGTCAGGTTGTGCCAAAACAAGAGCGGTGGTCAGCAAATGACGTAAAGCAGTGAAAGCGACCTCACACTCTGGAGACCACACAAACTTCACATCTTTTTGCAATAGCTTGGTCATAGGCTTGGCTATTTTGGAGAAGTCTGGAATAAAGCGGCGATAATATCCAGCTAGACCGAGAAAACTCCGAACCTCATGCACTGAAGTCGGGGCCTTCCAGTCTAGTACCTCCCGCACCTTTGACGGGTCAACAGAGATACCGTCTTTAGATAAAATATGGCCTAGGAAAGGCACTTTCTTCAGCCAGAACTCACACTTGCTGAACTTGGCATCAAGCTGATGTTCTCGCAATCTAGTGAGCACAATCCGAAGGTGCTTCTCATGGTCTTGGGCATTTTCAGAATACAGCAATATGTCATCGATGAATACCACCACAAACTTATCCAGTTCAGGCATGAACACTGAATTCATCAGGTACATGAAATGAGCAGGGGCATTAGTCAGACCAAAGGACATGACTAGATACTCATACAACCCATACCTGGTAGAGAAAACCGTTTTAGGAATATCTTCGGGCCGAATCTTGATTTGATGATACCCGGACCTTAGATCAATCTTCGAGAATACCTTAGCCTTAACTAGTTGATCAAACAGAATATCAATGCGAGGCAGGGGTGTTGGGTATTCTTAACATCATTACCAAAAGTAGACTAAGTTCTCTAAATCTAGTAACGGTGCCAAAAATGCCAAACCTATCCCTCACACCACTTAAGCCAAGTTGTCATCCCCAGCATGACATGAGAGACGCGGTATTGAAATATGCAATTGCTCGTCTAAATAAATAATGAATGGGATCTGCAAGCGCACAGATTAATACCGATGTAGCATTTTAACCGGAAAGTATTCCAGGTATCGTTATTTATATTTTTACCACTGGGAAGGGATTAACAATCATCAATATTGATTACAGAATAGAATATGAGATTGAGTATCTATCATTGCATGTATAATTGAGAACATTTATCTAACTCTTTCATACAGGGATAAGTGTCACATAAAAGATATATGAAGTAATGAATAGTGACAAAGATAATTGATCTGATCATAACTAGCCACATAATAAATATGATAAGCACCTCAATTAGATACTCTAGAAAGTCATTAGCATGGTATTAGAACGAACAACAAGAATATTCCCTAAGTTATTCTCAACTATATAGTCTAGCATTATCATAATTAGTGCAAGCATACTTAGCAATCATTGTGAGACAAGACTACGCCCATGCATAGTGATATTAGCAAGGTAAATGAGAAACATAGCAATCACTCCCCTGTAATAATGTTGCTCTACCCGCCCAATACACGAGAGGGGGACTATATAAGAATCAATGAAGCTGTCACTATCACGAACTACCCCACGATCTGGCATATTGGGTACAATCGCAGATAAATACGGTATAAGCACCACGCCTACACAATATCTATCATTTACCCATGGATCCGATGGATAAACGCTATACGATCCTAAGCATGTATATAGATCCAATCTAACTAAGCCAAGTACATAACTATGATAAACTAAGAACAATATAATCTTGAATATAAGCAAGTAGAGCAAAGTCATAAGCAATATATTGAAGTAGAACAAAGTCATATTCATAATATTGAAGAACAAAGATAATTAGAAGAACAATTAGAAGCACAATTAGAGAATTACCAAGAATCCTCTTGACAGATCTGGAAACCAATCGAAGATTGACTCCTTCTAGTTCTAATCCTATGTAGCTATGCTAATCTAGATATCTAATTGATGTGGTGGCTCTAATCTTGATCAGAGGCTTCTTCTCCCTTGAGGAATAATGAATTAGGGTTGAGAGGCTCTCTCCTCCAGGGGCCAGGGGGTCTGGTTTTATAGTCCCTTCAAGTGAATATGGGCCGTTGGATCAAACCGACATTGATTGAACGGTTATCCTTGATCCTTTAGGTCGGTGGAGATCTCCCGAGAAACAGAGTCCTGATTGGACTCAGAGAGGGGTCGGGCGCCCAGGGCAGGAGGGCGGGCGCCCTGCCTCTGGCCCCTTTCGGTCTCCGCTTTCTTCCCATGGCTTCTGGAGTCTTCTAGATGTAAGATAATTGCGCGGCACGTTAATATCTCTATGTAATCCCGACGTGTGGGCCTTTCTTTCGTATTTCCTGATAACCCCCTGCAGAAATAGACAAACACAAAAACTCATGGAATTCTGTCAGATAAAACCCTAGTCTAGATGTTGATTTCATTTGGATCCTTTTCTTTATTTATTTGATAATTAAATTTGATACCTAAGGACCGTCAACAAACTCCCCCAAGCTTACCTCTTGCTCGTCCCTGAGCAAGGATAGACTCAGCGATGAATCAGAAGTTGTTGCAATATCTTAAAAAATTGACAGTACACATGCTTTTAAATAATGTCTCATCTCTAAGTTAGAGTAAACTGTCAAGACTTAAAACTTATTTACTTTACCTTCACCATGGGACTTGTAACCGTCACTTCTGTCTTGAGCAGTTAAAAGATAGAACAGTGTAGCCAAGTGCCATGTCTCTTATTCTTGATCAGATATAGCTCTAGAGTTTTTGCAGATTTTCAAATAAAACTCAGAGATTCCTTGTATGATTCTCTCAGATCTCTCTTTTGTGGTATTTCTGGATGCTTACCAAGGCAGTGATGGTATATGCCTTTTCTCAAAATATGTGGTATTTGTGGTATAAAGCATAGTGACATTGTCTTCTCTCTCACCCTACTCTAATAAGGCTTTAATATCTGGAGCTCATAGGTGGGAGATAAAATATACATACTTACAAGACATTTATTGCATAGTCAAACCATGGATCCAAAGAAACAAATCAATAAGCCAAATCAAGATGTGCATGTGTGGCGAATGAATGGTGTATGGTGATGATGGTGATAACAATGGTGGAAGTCTAATTCTACTTTTGCTCTTTTGAGGGAATACATACCTTCCTTGCTTTTTGAAACTTTATGAGGAGAATGAGATGCTCTATATTCTTTTCTTTTCTCTCAGGTGGGTATCTTGTACCCCTAATTCTACTGTCGGACACTTGTCCATTTTTACCTCTCGTCTCACTTTTTCTTTTCTTTCGAGGTTCCGGGCACTTGCCCCATTTTATTTCCTCGTATCTTTTTCTTTCTTTTTTTAGAGCACTCATCTCTTGAGATAATATAGCAAGTGGTAGTAACAAGATAACTTGAGCATTTATTTCACAAGGGAAAAACAGAAATATTTTTGGCTATTCTCTCCCGGATTAGGAGTAGAATAATTGTGGGTGGTTCTCGAGATGGAAATGGATGGATATATGTGGATGATACTTCCGGAATAGAAGTAGCATGTGTGAGTGAACGTGCAAGTGAATCTTGATTTAACCACATGACAAGCTCCTAAGGGTCTACACAGCTTGACCACACTCAATGCTCATAAGCAGTAAATAGTAAATGTGTGGCTCAAAGTCTAACAAGCATGTATATATGGCTGTGGTAGGAATTTAAACTCTCATCATACAGGAACTCATCATGCAACATTTTAAAGATTTTCAAAGATAAAATTCTCTAGAATTCTAGCATCTCGAGGAACAGATAAACAACAGCTCAACCTTCCCATATCATATCCGTTAACAACTTAGACTTTAGATCAAGTTTTCATCCCACAAGTTTAGGTCTAGAGCAAGCTTTAAATTATAACAGTTATATCTAAACTTGAGAGAGAACTTAAAATGTGCAAATTAGGCAGAGCAACTATTCATCATATCCATGCTAGAGTTTTATTTAGATACAGATTAGCATAGCCACTTTATTTATTTATTAAACACACTAAGCAAAAGATGTATATAAGCACAAGATCTTTATTTGGTTTTGCATAGTTATGTATATTTAAATTCTAATATAGTATAAGTATAAAGATAGATAGAAATACTTATTGAGATAAATGGGGGTGCTCTCCCCCAAGCTGAATTTTGACGTAATTTCTCTTGATGTAGCTAGCAGATGGCAGAGGTGTATTTGAAAGTCAGCAGCATTCTGACAGCGATTAGAATGTCCTCCGTCTGCTAGTCTTCTTGATTCTTAAATTATGTGGAGCTCAAATAGACAACAAAGCTTGTGGAACTGATTAAGTGTTAGCATAAATATCTAGCCTTTATCATGTTGAGACTCCTTAATAATTATTACTCCCTATGATAGCAAATATAGCCAACCGTGATTCATCATCCACCTATCTCTCGCAGGTGACAGGAAATCACCCGGCTTCTACCGAGCTAAGCATGGCTAAGCATCATTTCGATCCTGGACCTACTTAGGTAACGTATGAGGTGGACAAGGTAGTTAATTATGCAGCAAGGGTGTCATATCAACGCCTAACACTTAATGCAACAATACATAACCATAACCAATTGATAGCTGGACATGATAACAAAAATAGTAGGAGGCTTATAATGCTCCGGGGCTTGCCTTCAACGTAGGTGGACGGGCGGTGGTCGGGACACTCCGGCAGGTCCTCCTCCTCAGCTCCTTGAGGTGGCTCCCCTTGTTGTTCTTCCGGCTCGGGCAGTTCGTACTCCAATACCGTCACTCCTTTGGGTGCACCTATGTATGCATGACAAGTGATAAACATAGGGAATGCACATAGGATGCAATATGTCATGATGCTGAGCTAAAGAACACATAACAAGGTATAACCATGAGCATAAACTCCTAAAAATTAAGTGAATCACAGAATAACAAGTAAGTGCATACTTCTTCTCTGGTAGAGAGGCTAACTGGACAAGTTAATCAACATTAGCTACTCCTACTTAGACACTGGTTTCATGGACAGGTTAACTAGTCACAAGTTTCTGCTATAACTTAAGCATCAGTTGGTCAAACTAAACAAGTAGGTACTTTCTGGAAAGCTTAAAAAATTGTCTACAAAACATCTTTAGACATCCCAGGGAGATTCCCAACGAAAATAAGTTAAAACAGACAAAGTGTGCTGGCTGTCCTGGAAAATCCAGAGAGCAAGCACTTTGCAGCAGCTACTTGCAACATTCATAACTTTTAAACTACTCAGCCAAATGTCACAAAATTTGGACACGAAGTAGATAAGTAAGTTAGCTACAAGTTTGTTATAGACAAGTTTTTCAGAAAACCTCATCTTCAAGTAGTTCTTAAACAATAGCTATCAGCCACACAGAAATGCTCTAGGAAAGACATAATTAGCAAAAATAATATTTTACACATACTAAGAATGTAACATTGGTTCAAACCAAATGCACTAGTAGATAGAACATGTCTAAGAAACACCAAAAAACATCATGGCAAGGTCTAAACTCATTTCTATTATCCCCTTTTCTATTTATTTAATTATTAAGGTGATTTAAGTAACATGTATCACAAGTGCTCCAAAAATTCTAAGAAACTTACAGCAAGCTACTTAGACTATCACCAGTTCACTGTAAAAATTTCAGGGCACTTGCACATGGACATTGTGAGATACAAAAATAACAAGCTAGCAATGGCATTAAAGGCATAAATGTGAAACTTTATTAAATAGTGTCAAACAAAAGATTTCAGATTTTTTCTAGCTTTATTGACACATGAGTACAACACTCAACAAGTTTCACCATAAAAGGAGTTATAATTTATTTACTAAAAATACTACAAGAATCTTCTATTTAAACAAGAAATATTTATATCTCCACTAACAGACATCCAAAAATCATGAAAATTTTATCAGAGCCTAGTCATGTCATAAGTAACAACATCCTAAATGTTTATGGCCATCAGATTCACAGATCACAAGATATAATTACCTCCCATTTAATCAAGATTAAATCATATCTATTTATTTGTACGAAAACATGGCATGTTTCATATTTTTAATAAACACTAGATTAACACAGGAACCTAGCAAAATTGAAATCACATCGTTTGGATCTGTATAACTCGAGATATGGATTTTACAAAATCAACACAGGATCTGTAAAATAGAAAACCAGAGGTGTGAGGGAGAGAGGCTGATAGGGGGACCCACTGGTCAGCGGGACCCCTTGACAGCGACACAGAGACAGGGGAGAAGCTCGTCGCCGGCGAAACTCGACGACGGTGAGGTTGGCAGATTGGCGGTCCCTGGGGGTGCGGCGCTGGACAGACCCGCGACTTGGTCCGGAGTGGTGCTAAAGGTGATCCGAGCTGCCGTCATGAAGTATGCTTGGGTGAGTGTTAGGAATACCCCTCCAGCTGGATTGGAATCAATTCGAAATGCCGTCTCTCCCGGATAGTGAGAACTTGACTCGGGTAGCGGCAACGTAGAACTCACTAAATAAACTTAATGGTTATGATGAGAATGTTGATAGCTATGTGATAATCTGGATATGGTTATTATTGTGATGCTTAAATACTTAAGTGTATGCTTAGAACAGGTGGTAATCTAGTGGATAGTTGTTAAGTAATGAATCTGCTGCTGAAATGTTAAATGGGTTACTTACAACTAAAGCTTTTTATGCAAAAATGTGAGTTAAACCAGTCCACAAAGATCAGCCTTGCATACTTCTTGGTATCACTTTATTTTTGGTTTATGACGGGTAAGTCTAGCTGAGTACATTCTCGTACTCAGGGTTTTATTACCCTTGTTGCAGATGATGTCGTTTACCACGGCTACTGTGCTAACTGTCATCATCCGTCTGCGGACGATGAATAGATCATGGGCATGATCACCTCCTTTATCTTCAGTTATGCTTTTGTGGGTTTGGCTATGGAGCTGGCATGTAATTAAACTGAGTGTGTGATATTTCCAAAACTACTTTGCTTCCGCTACTGAACTGGTTTGTAATAACTTTGTTTAAACTCCGATGTGTTGTAAAACTATGTTCTGTGATGAATGTATGTTATCTGTGATGGCGATGCTTGATCATGTACGATCTTGGTTGTATGTTGGTTGAATCGAGGTCTTTTGAGATTTCGTCGGACTACCAGGTTTATATGGGTTCAAGTCCATTGGCTTGACTGCTTCTGTGGTCGCTAATTCACTTGAATTCTTATAAATTGGACGGTTCTATTACAGGCGCTGCCAAAAGGGGAGGCAGAGTGGGGCCCACCCGGTTGCGGCCGCACCCTGCCCAACGGCTACTGGCCGCCGCCTTCTGGCAACGGCTAGTGACCGTTGTGGAGGGGGCTCCTGCGCCTGCGATCAGCTCTATAAATAGAGAGGATCCCGGGTGGAGCACCTCACCCCTATCACATTCATATTTTCTTCACTCCCTCCATCTTCCACTTGCTCCACCATTCTTCACTCTTGTCCACATAAGCTTTTGTGCAAGAAAAATCTGCACAACCTCTTGCTCAAGCTCAAAGTGCTAGCTACCCACCATGAGTGGAATCGGTGATCGAGTTTCCGGGCTACTCCGGAGACGTCGTCGCTCGCGCAGGGGATCCAGCTCGAGTGCCCCTGCACAAGAGGGTCAACCATCGCAAGATGAAGGGGAGATGCTCACCGGCCACGCCATCAACGAAGCTGACGCCCCCTTCATCGACCTGGAGAGTGATTGGGAGAAGCAGGCGTACAAGCTCCTGAAGGAACGCGTGTTCTTGCACTCGCCGACGTTCGACCCCATCCTCCTCAAATAGATAGGTATGGATGTAGTATTTAATACCGTTTTCGAGCATGTTGGTTGGAGCCGAGTTGCCCCCGTTCATGAGCTTGGATCATGTCTTCTGACGAACCAATTTTTGGGCACTCTACAAATCATTGATTATGGTATTTCTTTCCGTTGCTTTGGAGTTGAGTACTCCCTTTACTGGAAAGATGTGGCGGCACACTTAGGCTTTAATGCGCGCTGCTCTATCGATTTGGATTTTTCCCTCTCTGGTTATAATCGTCATAGTTTCTGGCACCTGATCTCGGGACAGAACATTGTGGGAAAATTCCAACCCAATGCCAACAACATCCATCATCCCACTCTTAGGCTTTTGCATAAGTGGCTTGCTTGTTCTTTTTTCTCTAGGGATGATACCCATCTGGTTTTGGATCTTGAGTTGAAGATGCCTTATGCCATGCTTAGGAAAATCAAAGTTGTACCTGTTTATGAAATTGTTAAGCATTGGCTGCATTCTTTTAAAACTGCCACACCTATCTTGTGCACTTCACTCATCACTCGTCTTGCTGCTAGTGTTAATCCACAGGCTGCTAATTCTATTGTTTACCTTACCTCTCCTCGCATCATGATTAATGAGCATTATCTGGCACAAGCCCATGTGATCAAGCGCAATGCATCTGGAAATGGCTTTGTGTTTTATTTTCCGGGATATATAAACGAGATTCCGTTACCTAACCCGGATCTCGCTTTATATACTTGCCCATCTCTCACCTTCGAGCTTGTTGAGAAAGAAGAAGCTCGTAGGAGTTCTGCTTCTCGCAGGGAATCACGCAGGATGAGGCAAGAGGAGGCAGCACAGCAAGCTCAGCCAACCCAGCCTACGCCAGCACCAGCTGCACCAGAGAGGGGATGGTCTCCAACTATGACCACACCTAGGTTCACCCCTGGGTATGGTTATGGTATGGGGTATGTTCCTTCACCATATGAGGCAGGAGGCTCAGGCTGGCAGGAGATGTACGGACCAGGAGGCTCTAGGGGACAGCATTCACACGAAGTAGGAGCATCTGGGCTACCACATCAGGAGCACACCCTAAATGAAGAAGACATGCCACCTCCTATTCGCCCTCAGGTCACCCTAGACTCCCTCAACACTCGCATGGGTGGAGTGGAGCTCCAGCAAAGACAGATCCAGGGAACGCTGAATGCCCACATCCAGACTTCCACCCAATGGCATCAGCAGACCCAGCAGAGCTTCGTGGACCTGGAGGACGCGAAATGTCGACGGCACGAGGAGCAGTTGGCATTGCTACGGTCTATTGGACTTTTCTAGGGACCGCAGCAATAAGCTAGCTTGGGGGAGAACCCCCACAGAGGTAACATGTATCTTATTTTCTTGCACTTCAATTTTACTATTTAATTTTCAGCACTCTTTTCTTTATATATATAAAAAAATCTTCTCTCATATGTGTTTTAATATGCTAGTTGCTCTTCTGCTGAAATGATGAATAGTTGCTCTGTCTATAATTCTTTATTGTCTAAGTTATAACTTAGTCTTGATCAAGATTTAAGTTTGTTGGCTAAAAATGTCCTATTCTGAAAACTTGAAATCTTGTGGGTTGCGAATGCATGATCCTTTTCTAAGTTGTTGCGAGACATGATCTGGTACAAATAGATTTTGCTATGACTTTGTCTTAAGAGAAACTTGACATCCGGAGTTTTCTTTTCAAAAATTTAAAACAAAGGGTTCCTCAATGATTATGAAATACCTACCAAGGCCAGATGACTTGTTACTCAGTTCTTAAAACCTTTAGTCATATGCGGCTTGCAGAACTTTGAGTCGGGTCAAATCTCTGAGATCCTAGAGTGAGATTATGGTCATGCACCCATGATTGAGATTCACTTACACCCACCAAATAAAGCCGACTCTTACACTGAGAAGTCGCGCACAACATGCACCTTCCATCCACCAAAAATTTTTGCCAACTCTTATTCTGAGAGTTGTGCCTTAGCTTTCCACCAAATAAAAATGCCAAACTCTCATCCTGAGATTTCCGCATCCCCAAATTCACTCCTTACTTTTTGTCCTCATGACATCTCTTTAAATTTCTCTGATTCCATTCATCAAGACATATGGGCTATAGTTGAAAAAAAATATCCAAAGGGAAAAGCCAAAAAGGCATAGACAGGAAAGAAAGAAAAAATCAAAAGTCCCCGTCATGAAAAAAAATTATTAAGAGATAGAGCCCATATGTTTTCCTCTTCCTCTCTCTTTTATCCTCCAAATAAAAGAGAGTCATGATGCAAAGGAGTGACCAAAAATATTTAGAATTAGGATTTCCACCAATTCCTCATACTCCACACACTTGCACATCTCAATCAAGGTGTATGATTTGTATCTCCTCATGGTCCGGGTTTTGACTCAGCAATACAAGTGCCGTAAGTACGCCCACCTTTATACCTGCCCAAAACTCCACTCTTAGCCTTAGTGGTAAGGTTTAAAGGCAATCACATAATGCCTTTGGTAAGGATTTCATACACATTGAGCGATTGAGAGAATCATTCGAGGAACTCATTTATTTTGCAAAACTTATAAAAAAACCTTCGGATTGGTAGTCTATCAAAAGATGAATGATTGGTGAGTCTGTTACAACTGTTCTATCTTGCAACCACCCAAGAATTTGGAGAAGCTAAAAGCCACATGGGAAATTAAGGTAAAGAGTGTAACACCCCAGTGTTATGGTTGCATCAATCACATGCATAATGTTGGGTATTTTAAACGCAAACAGAAAAATCCGCAAGCGCACGGATACCGATGTAGCTTTCACCTAGGAGTATTCCAGAGTATCGATTTTCCACAGAGAACGTGAGTGTACTAATTAAGAATCAAGATCGCCCAAGGATAACTATATAATTATTTTTGGTGGAAAGAGAAGAAGTTTCCTGAGAGTTCTCTAGTTGATCTAAGAATCAAGAATTACTTCAAAGATTATTTATATTAGGACATCAGAGCACTAACCACAGAAAGAGATAAGAAGGGGGCTAGGAAGGTCTGACTACGGTCCTACAAACACTGATCCGAACGAGGTGGAATACATCGACCATTAGGGCTGTCACTACCCTAAGGCTACCACAACAATCCGCAGGATTGGGTGCAATTCCAGGTAATTGCAAGACTAAACACCACGTCTAATCTATTAATTACTACTCTAATGTTTCAAAGATTAGAGCACTTGATGCAAGCGGGAATCCAATAAATAACTTGAATGTAAATAAAAGTAATTAAAGAACTCAGAAATTATGAATTGAAGAACCTAGAGAATGATGAAGAACGAACCAGTTGCTGCAAAAGTACAATGTTGAGGAAGATCCGACAGATCCGGCTCCTCCTCCGCTCTCCTCTTCTCTCTCCCTATTTTCTAGATTACAACTAGAACTAACTAGAACTAGAACTAGAGGAACTAGAACTAGAACTAGATGAACTAGAACTAGATCTAGATGAACTAGAGATAGAACTAGAAGAACTAGAGGGATCCTCTCTACTTGGATGAAGAATTGAAACCCTAGCTTTGATTCTGTAGGAGAGGTATGATCTCCAGGGGCCAGGGGGTCTGGTTTTATAGTCCCTTCAAGTGAATATAGGCCATTGGATCAAACCGACATTGATTGAACGGTTATCCTTGATCCTTTAGGTCGGTGGAGATTGATCCCGAAAGAGAGTCCTGTTTGGACTCTAGGAGGGGGCGGGCACCCAGGTCAACTGGGCGGGCGCCCAGTGCCTGGCCCGTTGTTGACGGTCCTTAAGTATCAAATTTAATTATCAAATAAACAAAGAAAAGGATCCAAATGAAATCAACATCTAGACTTAGGGTTTTATCTGACAGAATTCCACGAGTTTTGGTGTTTGTCTATTTCTGCAGGGGGTTATCAGGAAATAAGGAAGAAAGGCCCACATGTCAGGATTACATAGAGATATCAACGCACCGCGCAATTTTCTACCATCTAGAAGACTCCAGAAGCCACGAGACCGAAGCGGAGGCAAAACGGGGCCAGGACCTGGGCGCCCGCCCACTTGCCGAGCCCAATCAGGACTCTTTCTCTCGGGAGATCTCCACCGACATATTGGATCAAGAAAAACATAGTACCACCTCGCCTATCGACCCAAAAACGCATAGAAGGGAAGGACTATATAAGGAGACCCCCCTGGCCCCTGGAGAAGACATGAAGAAATTATCATAGAGATTGAGGGGTGCCCTCGAAGGAAAACCTCTTCTCTAATTAATATTTCTTTTTAGGTTTAGCAACCAATGTAAGGTAGAAATAGATCTTCTAGTTTCTACTAGATTGAGAGAGATAGAGTGGAGGTGTAGATTGGAGGAAGCCCGGCCTGTCGGTGTCTACTCCAAGCTTGTACCTGCGGGATCAAGTTCGACTAACCCGAAGCTTGCTCCTAGGATTCTTCAGTATTTCGACTTCTAAATTCTAGTAAGTTCTTGTTTTATTGTTCTTATGGTTTATGAGTTTACTTTAATCTCTTCGCGTAGAGTTTAGAGTAATCATTGCTGGCGTTAACGTGGTGTTTAGGCTGGGGTACTCATAGATATTCCCTGACTAGCTGGACCGTGGTAGTAGTGAGGAACGTGACAATTCCGAGTTTCCTTTGTAGATCACATCTCGTTAGCAGGAAGGATAGGGTTTATAGGTGCGGGTTGAACATCCTTTGTGGTGTCTAGATTTCGTTAGCCTCCCCAATAGAACAGTAGATCCTCCTTACCAAGGTTAGAAGGAGACTACGGTTGCAGTCTTCTCTATTTATCACTCACATCGAAAGACATTCTTTGTGCCTAAAGGGATAGTAGCAATAGATTTGGTTAGTCAGATGCACCCTTTCTCCCAGTGGTAAAAATATAAATACGATACTCTGGAAAACCTCCCGGGTGAAATGCTCTCCGATATCCGTGCGCTTGCGGATCATTTCCTTATTGCGTTACCAAATATCAACAAGCATTTCTGGCGCCGTTGCCGGGGAGAAAGACAGTTTGCTGAGATAACTTTGAATCTTGCTATTATCTTGTATTATACTTTTATTCTTTTATCTTTTTATTTTTATCTTTATGGATAACTTAAATTCCATACCTATTATTGAATTATTTGCATCTTCGGAGACCAGCCATAGACCATGGGAGTCAACACGTCCTGTCCCTAATTATAATCTGTGTCCGGAGTTGATTGCAATAGGTCAAAACCAACCCTTTTCTATAGCTGAGGTCCTATCTTTTAATCAAAAAGATAATGCACTTTTAGCTACACCTAGGGAATCTTTTAATCTTTCTATAAATTCTGGTTTAGACCTAGCCCTAGAAGACCATGTTTTTCCTAGATATTTTCACATTGGTCTTAATCATATAACCTTTGGTAGAGTCTTTCTTTCTTTATCTATTAGTAAAGGAAGGTATGTCTTCATTCGTAGACATCCTTCTTGCACTAGTCTTCATAGAAAAATCTTAGAGATAGAGAAGGAATCATCTCCCATACAAGGAGAGGAAGTTTCAATAGCCGATTTCCAAACATTTCAATCCCATAATTCGGCTATCCAACCCATCCTTGAGCTTAATAATTTCTACTATGCTTTTTCTCTTGAACCTCCCGATAATCCTATGAATCTCTCTAGACATCCCATGCATAAGAAGGAGGATCGAGAAGAGCAACATCAATGGCTAGAGGGCATTAAAAATCCATGTGCTATCACCATTGAATGGATAGATAAAACAAACTTGAGAGACAATCCTAGAGGAATTTTAAGCATTCATGAAGAATCATCCTTGGAGTTTAAGAATGAGAGAAACGACAGTGAGCATGGAAGTTATTTCATAAATACCTCACCCAGTCCTTGCTCATATAAAACATCTCTCCAATCAATTTGTCTCTCTATCCTTACCACATTTGAGATCTCCAACCCCCTCTTCCTCTTCATTTATAAAAACTTTAAAAGGGCGGTTGTCGATGCATATGTCTATAATAAATATTGCATATCTCGTTGAGTTGATCTTGATATAGGTAGGTGTTGGAGGGGAAACCACTTCACCAACATAACTTGATGGTTTCCCAAGGACAAGCATAGTGTCCTAAAACAAGCACTTATCAGATCATAACATGAACTTTTAATTATTTACAACATTGCCTTGTGTATTGAGCATATAAAGATAATTGTAGAAATATTCCTTCGGGTATTCTTGTCACTAACCTTTCCAGGATAGTAGCAAGAAGATTGGATGAATGACAAGCACAGGGTATGTCCAACCAACCATCACACAACATTGAATTAAATTCATCTAAACTTGAATTTTGTAAAATTCAAGCTTGGGGGAGTACTTTACATAAAAACATCTTTTGCCATGTTGCTACGTTGGTTGTCCTTACCTTTGAGACATGCTCAATTTGTTAAATACTAATTGCACTACTTCATCTCCACTTAAGTAGATCTCTATAAATACTCTCATGCTACCTTTATTTGCTTTAGTATATGTCTAGGTTTGGAATAGTTTCATTTATCTCTTAATTAAGCATGGTGCTTAGTTTAGGAATGATGATCTTACTTCCAAGGGATTTTAAATTAAGCATGGTGCTTAGGTTAAAATGCCCTTCTAAATCAAATTAGACGTGGTGTCTAGGTTGATTTTTAAGCCGATAGTATGCTATAGTAGATATGAGATATTTTGTTGGACTAACCCCTGCAGGAAAACATTCAATATCAATCTGGGAAGTCCTGAGATAAACTCGCATTGGAGATGAAGAAAGTGACACATGAAGTTTAACAATTTGCACAAGAAAGACGTGGCTCATAAGAGATGATTCATGGAGGGTGCCACAAACACGATGCACAACCGCTAAGAAAGGAAAGCTTCCACAAGGTGATACTGTACCGTCACTCTTCAAGTAAGGTAACACCTTAAGGTACTTGACTATCGCTTTTATAAGCTTCTCCTTGGTTCTAGCATTCACACAAATAAAGAGACAAACATGTATGATTTATAACTCCAGATTAACCAACTCAATTAATTCAACATGTTTAGTCCTTTAATCTTTGTTCTTAGTACTACCTTCGTGATCCCACGCTCCTAAACATATAAGCTAATATGTTGCACATTCAATATTTGGAAGATATAAACAAAACATAAATATAGATAGATTATCTTTCCATTAGGTTGAGCCATCTGATCTGACAAATGTTTCAAATACTACACTCGTGATCTTATTATCCATCAACTTTGTCTTGCTCATTATGCTTAAGGTTAGAGAAGAACAAATACACTTTTGGTTCTGTTGGTGTTTTCCACCAACAGAGCCCATGCACTTGATCTCTGCCTTGTCTCTATGAATAGGTACACTTCAAGCAAAACATGGAGGAGTTTTACAACTCCCGTACTCCACCAAGTGAAGGACCTGGATCTATGAGCATAAACACACTGAGCAGAATATTGCCAACACCATACTTCGAACTGCTGGGCAAAGAAGAACATGGGTGACACCGTATCAAGAGGTGCAGACGTCAAGGTCCACACCTAATCAAATGATGCACCTAAAGGATGAAGATGGTGGAAAGTCTTGTCCAGAAGACTTAAAACATTGGATCCTTGTTGGAAGAGGTCAACATCGTCGACTCAAGTCACCTTTCTTGATCGAGAAGGACGACCCTGGTGTTCCAAACATCGACTGCGCAATCAATGGATACTCTTTTCAGAAGACACTCTACGACACCGGATCTGATGACAACATAATGGCCGCAGTCACTTATCAGCTCCTGCATGGAACCATGCCCCTACAACCAAGATACATTCAGCTTCAGACAATTTTCAGGTCATTGACATGGGAGAAGACGAGTATGATCCATCCACCATCCTTTGAAGACCGTTTCTCAGCACTATCGAAGCCATTATCTATATTGGAACCGGAGAAGTCCACATGCACTTCCCCTCTGAGAAGGTACGCAACTATTTTACTGACCATAACTATATAGTTGAAGACTCTAAGCAGGTCAGGACAAGAAGACGACGCAACCGCAACCAAGAGGAGGCAAATCATCAAGAACGGATGGGTAGACTACGAAGGAAAAGTGATAAGGACTGAAGACATACAGCTTGAACATAACTGTCTTGAAGAGACCCTAGCACCGAGTCAGGTGTGGAGGGAGAAGATAGTTATACACGAAGGGAGGCGCCGCCGGAATCACCGACTACGCCACCTAGCGAATCCCAGGACGACTGAGAAAACAGAGAGTCCCGTTCGGAGGACTTAAAAATACCGAACGCCTTGCCAAGAGGTAAACTTGGTAGTTACCTTTTCCTTTCAATTATTCAATTATAATTTGCTTAGTTAATCAGGTTCATGCTATCTTGAAAAGAAAATAAAAATGTTAAAAAATAGTAAGTCCCATGTGAGTATGCTCATGGCATAAAACCCATAAGTACATTCACTGTGGTGGCATAAAAATAAAATAAATAAGTTTTCACCTTACAATAAAAATATATATATAAATATATATATATAATAATAATAATAAGTGTATGATCTTGCTAAATAAATAACATTTATTAAGGAAGCTCAACATGATGAAGGCTAGATATTTATGCTAACACTTAATTAGTTCCACAAGCTTTGTTGTCTATTTGAGCTCCACAGAATTTAAGAATCAAGAAGACTAGCAGATGGAGGACATTCTAATCGCTGTCAGAATGCTGCTGACTTTCAAATACACCTCTGCCACCTGCTAGCTACATCAAGAGAAATTACGTCAAAATTCAGCTTGGGGGAGAGCACCCCCATTTATCTCGCTAAGTATTTCTACCTATCTTTATACTTATATTATGTTAGAATACTAAAATACATAAACTATGAAAAACCAAATAAAGATTTTGTGCTTATATATATCTTTTGCTTAGTATGTTTAATAAATAAATAAAGTGGCTATGCTAATCTGAATCTTAATAATAAAACTCTAGCATGGATATGATGAATAGTTGCTCTGCCTAATTTGCAATTTTGAAGTTCCCTCTCAAGTTTAGACATAACTGTTATAATTTAAAGCTTGCTCTAGATCTAAACTTGTGGGATGAAAATTTGATCTGAAATCTAAGTTGTTAACGGATATGATATGGGAAGGTTGAGCTGCTGTTTATCTGTTCCTAGAGATGCTAGAATTCTGGAAAATTTTATCTTTGAAAAATCTTTAAAATATTGCATGATGAGTTCCTGTATGATGAGAGTTTAAATTCCTACCACAGCCATATATACATGCTTGCTCAACTTTGAGCCACACATTTACTATTTACTGCTTATGAGCATTGAGTGTGGTCAAGCTGTGTAGACCCTTAGGAGCTTGTCATGTGGTTAAATCAAGATTCACTTGCACGTTCACTCATATATGCTACTTCTACTCCGGAAGTACCATCCACATATATCCATCCATTTCCATCTCCAGAATCACCCAAAAATATTCTACTCCTAATCCGAGAGAGAATAGTCAAAAACATTTTCCTATCCCTGTTATTCCCTGTGAAATAAAAGCTCTAAATATTTTGGTTACTACCACTTGCTATATTATCTCAAGAGATGAGTGCTCTTAAAAAAAAGAAAGAAAAGAGAAGAAAAAAAATATATAAACGAGGAAATAAAAAGGGGCAAGTGCCCGGAACCTCAAAAGAAAGAAAAAGTGAGACGAGAGGTAAAAATGGACAAGTGTCCGACAGTAGAATTAGGGGTACAAGATACCCACCTGAGAGGAAAGAAAAAGAAGAGCATCTCATAAAGTTTCAAAAAGCAAGGAAGGTATGTATCCCCTCAAAAGAGCAAAAGTAGAATTAGACTTTCACCATTATTATTACCATCATCACCATACACCATTCATTCGCCACACATGCACATCTTGATTTGGCTTATTGATTTGTTTCTCTGGATCCATGGTTTGACTATGCAATAAATGTCTTATAAGTATGTATTAACTATCTCCCACCTATGAGCTCCAGATATCAAGTCTTATTAGAGTAGGGTGAGAGAGAAGGCAATGTCACTATGCCTTATACCACAAATACCACATATCTTGAGAGAAGGCATATACCATCAATGCCTTGGTAAGGATCCAGAAATACCACAACAGAGAGATATGAGAGAGTCATACAAGGAATCTCTGAGTTTCATTTGAAAATCTGCAAAAAACCCCAGAGCTATAGCTGATCAAGAATAAGAGACATGGCACTTGGCTAGACTGTTCTATCTTTTAACCTCTCAAGACAGGAGTGACAGTTACAAGTCCCATGGTGAAGGTAAAGTAAGTTTTAAGTCTTGACAGTTTACTCTAACTCAGAGATGAGATCTTATTTAAAAAGCATGTGTACCGTCAATTTTTAAAGATATTGCAACAACTTCTAATCCATTGCTGAGTCTATCCTTGCTCAGGGACGAGCAAGAGGTAAGCTTGGGGGAGTTTGTTGACGGTCCTTAAGTATCAAATTTAATTATCAAATAAACAAAGAAAAGGATCCAAATGAAATCAACATCTAGACTTAAGGTTTTATCTGACAGAATTCCACGAGTTTTGGTGTTTGTCTATTTCTGCAGGGGGTTATCAGGAAATAAGGAAGAAAGGCCCACATGTCAGGATTACATAGAGATATCAACGCACCGCGCAATTTTCAACCATCTAGAAGACTCCAGAAGCCACGAGACCGAAGCGGAGGCGAAACGGGGCCAGGACCTGGGCGCCCGCCCACTTGCCGAGCCCAATCAGGACTCTTTCTCTTGGGAGATCTCCACCGACCTATTGGATCAAGAAAAACATAGTACCACCTCGCCTATCGACCCAAAGACGCATAGAAGGGAAGGACTATATAAGGAGACCCCCCTGGCCCCTGGAGAAGACATGAAGAAATTATCATAGAGATTGAGGGGTGCCCTCGAAGGAAAACCTCTTCTCTAATTAATATTTCTTTTTAGGCTTAGCAACCAATGTAAGGTAGAAATAGATCTTCTAGTTTCTACTAGATTGAGAGAGATAGAGTGGAGGTGTAGATTGGAGGAAGCCCGGCCTGTCGGTGTCTACTCCAAGCTTGTACCTGCGGGATCAAGTTCTCCTAACCCGAAGCTTGCTCCTAGGATTCTTCAGTATTTCAACTTCTAAATTCTTGTTTTATTGTTCTTATGGTTTATGAGTTTACTTTAATCTCTTCGCGTAGAGTTTAGAGTAATCATTGCTGGCGTAAACGTGGTGTTTAGGCTGGGGTACTCATAGATATTCCCTGACTAGCTGGACCGTGGTAGTAGTGAGGAACGTGACAATTCCGAGTTACCTTTGTAGATCACATCTCGTTAGCAGGAAGGATAGGGTTTATAGGTGCGGGTTGAACATCCTTTGTGGTGTCTAGATTCCGTTAGCCTCCCCAATAGAACAGTAGATCCTCCTTACCAAGGTTAGAAGGAGACTACGGTTGCAGTCTTCTCTATTTATCACTCAAATCGAAAGACATTCTTTGTGCCTAAAGGGATAGTAGCAATAGATTTGGTTAGTCAGATGCACCCTTTCTCCCAGTGGTAAAAATATAAATACGATACTCTGGAAAACCTCCCGGGTGAAATGCTCACCGATATCCGTGTGCTTGCGGATCATTTCCTTATTGCGTTACCAAATATCAACACCCGTTCGGCCTCCGCTTCCTTCCCGTGGCTTCGGGAGTCTTCTAGATGGTGGAAAATTGCACGGCACGTTAATATCTCTATGTAAACCCAACATGTGGGCCTTTCTTCCGTATTTCCTGATAACCCCCTGTAGAAATAGTCAAACACCAAAACTCGTGGAATTCTGTCAGATAAAACCCTAAGTCTAGGTGTTGGTTGCATTTGGATCCTTTTCTATGATTAGTTGATGGTTAAATGTGAGCATTAAGGACCGTCAACAAGCTCCCCCAGCTTAACCTTTGCTCGTCCCTGAGCAAAGATGGACTCAAGAGTTTCTGTAGTGGTTTCATACCTTAAAGATACACATGCGTTCAAACAAGATCTCATCTCTGGGTTAGGGTAAATTGTTAAGATTTAAACTTACTCATTTTACCTTCCACCATGGGACTTGTAACCGTCACTTCTGTCTTGAGCAGTTAAAAGATAGGACGGTCTAGTCAAGTGCCATATCTCTTGTTCTTCGATTAACTATAGCTCTGGAGTTTTTGCTGATTTTCAAATAAAACTCAGAGATTCCTTGTATGACTCTCTCTAGTTTCTCTTTTGTGGTATTTCTGGATCCTTACCAAGGCATTAATGGTGTATGCCTTCTCTTAAAGTATGTGGTATTTTTGGTATGAGGCATAGTTACATTGCCTTCTCTCTCACCCTACTCTAATAAGGCTTTTGATATCTGGAGCTCATAGGTGGGAGACAGCTAATACATACTTACAAGACATTTATTGCATAGTCAAACCATGGATCCAGAAGATCAAGTCAATAAGTCAAATCAAGATGTGCATGTGTGGCGAATGAATGGTGATAATGGTGAAAATAATGGTGAAAGTGTAATTCTACTTTTGCTCTTTTGAGGGGATACATACCTTTCTTGCTCTTTTGAAACTTTTTGAGGAGAATGAGATGCTCTATATTTTCTTTTTCTTTTCTCTCAGGTAGGTATCTTGTACCCCTAATTCTACTGTCGGACACTTGTCCATTTTTACCTCTCGTCTCACTTTTTCTTTTCTTTCGAGGTTCCGGGCACTTGCCCCTTTTTATTTCCTCGTATCTTCTTTTTTTTTTTCAGAACACTCATCCTCCTAGAATAATGTAGCAAGTGGTAGTAACCAAAATATCTCGAGCATTTATTTCACAGGGGAAAACGGAAATGTTTTTGGCTATTCTCTCCCGGATTAGGAGTAGAATATTTTTGGTTGGTTCTGGAGATGGAAATGGGTGGATATATATGGATGCGTACTTCCGGAGTAGAAGCAACATGTATGAGTGAACGTGCAAGTGAATCTTAATTTTAACCACATGACATGCTCCTAAGGGTCTACACAGCTTGACCACACTCAATGCTCATAAGTAGTAAAAAGTAAATGTATGGTTCATAGTCTAATAAGCATGTATATTTGGCTGTGGTCGGATTTTAAACTCTCATCATACAGGAACTCATCATGTGATATTTTAAAGATTTTCAAAGATAAAATTCTCTAGAATTCTAGCATCTCTAGGAACAGATAAACAGCAACTCAACCTTCCCATATCATATCTGTTAACGACTTAGACTTTAGATCAAGTACTCTTCCCACAAGTTTAGGTTTAGAGCAGTTTGAATTATAACAGTTATGCCTAAACTTGAGAGACAGCTTAAACTTGAAAACTAGGTACATGGCAGAGCAACTATTCATCATTTCCATGTGAGAGCTTATCATGAGGGTTCATAGCAAACTTTATTTATTTATTTATTTAGCAAACTAAGCAAAGATATATATATATATATATATATATATATATATATATATATAAAAGCACAAAATCTTTATTTTGGTTTTTATGATTATGCATCTATTTATTATTTGAGTAAAATATAAACGTGAGTCGAACACTTAGCTGGATAAATGGGGGTGCTCTCCCCCAAGCTGGATTTTGACGTAATTTCTTCTGATGTAGCTAGCAGGTGGCGGAGGTGTATTTGAATGTCGGCAGCGCTCTGACAGCGATTAGGATGTCCTCCGTCTGCAAGTCTTCTTTGATCCTTGAATTCTGTGGAGCTCAAATTGACAACAAAGCTTTGTGGAACTAGTTAAGTGTTAGCAGAAATATCTAGCCTTTATCATGTTGAGCCTCCTCAATAAATGTTACACTGTTTGGTAGGATCATAAATTTATTTTTATATTTTCATTTTTATAGGACATGAATATATTTATTTTATTTTTATGCCACCATAGTGAATGTACTTATGGGTTTTATGCCATGAGCATACTCACATGGGGCTTACTATTTTTAACATTTTTATTTTCTTTTCAAGATATTATGAACCTGATTAACTAAGCAAACTATTTTAAATAGTTGAAAGGAAAAAGGATAACTACCAAGTTTACCTCTTGACAAGGCGTTTAGTGTTTTTAAGTCCTCCAAACGGGACTCTCCGTTTTCTCAGTCGTCTTGGGATTCGCTGGGTGGCATAGTCGGTGGTTTCGGCGGTGCCTCCTCTTCGTGTATAACTATCTTTTCTCTACACACCTGACTTGGTGCTACGGTCTCCTCAGGACAGTTCTGTTCAAGCTGTATGTCTTCAGACCTTACTACTTCTCCTTCATAGTCTGCCCATCCGTCCTTGATGATTTGCCTCCTCTGGTTGCAGTTGCGTCGTCTTCTTCTTGTCCTGACCTGCTCAAAGTCTTCAACTATATAGTTAGGGTCAGTAAAATAGTGGCGTACCTTCTCAGAGGGGAAGTGCATGTGGACTTCTCCGGTTCCAATGTAGATGATTGCTTTAACGGTGCTGAGGAACGGTCTTCTAAGGATGAAGGGTGGATCAAATTCGTCTTCTCTCATGTCAATAACCTTCCGGAATGTCTGATCTGCCATCTGGAGCTGAATGTATGTCGGTTTTAGGGGCATGGTTCCGAACAGGAGCTGATATGTGACTGGGTCATCCTTTTTGGTCAGGAACGGTGACTTAAGTCGACGATCTTGACCTCCTTGAACTGCAGTGACCATCTTAGCTGACTTGGTCCACATTTGCTTGTTCCTGTTCCTCGTGTTGGTCCTCTTCCTTGGTTCATGATGGGAGTGCTCTGAGACTTGTGTAGTCTTGTTCTTGAAGGAAAACGTCTCCTTCTTCCCCTTGATGTAGAAACTTATCTTGGCAGCACTAGCGTAGATGACAGCTCCTAAGGTGTTCAGGAATGGCCTCCTCGGATGCAGAGGTTCTTCAATATTCCCTTTAGGAAACTTAGCGTACGATCTGCAAGCTGCAAACACATGGCTGTTTCTGATAAAGGATGTGTAAAGAATTTTTGATAGAGTACCCTGAGCATAATGTTAATGCTGGAGCCAAAGTCATAGAGTCCTTCTAGGAAGTCCACCAAGCCGATGGAGATCGGGATGACGAGGCGTCCTGGATCACCTTTCTTGACCGGCAGAAGGTCAGTAATTACTTCCATAACGGGGTTACTCCAGTAGTTACATCCTCAAGCATCTCAAGGCAGTGATTGCCTGAGTGTCCAGTATCTCCAGTGTGTTTGTGCTCGTAGATCTAGGTTCTTCACTTGGTGGAGTCTGGGAGTTGTAAAAGTCCTTCATATTTTGCTCGAAGTGTACCTGCTCATAGAGACAAGGCAGAGATCAAGTGCATGGGTCCTGTTGGTGGAAAACACCAACAGAACCTAAAGTGTATTTGTTCTTCTCTAACCTTAAGCATAGTGAGCAAGACAAAGTTGATGGATAATAAGATCATGAGTGTAGCATTTAAAACATTTGTCAGATCAGACTGCTCAACCTAATGGAAAGATAATCTATCTATACTTATCTTTTTTTTAAATATCTCCCAAAGATTGCGTGTGCAACATTTTAGCTCATATTAGGAGTATGGGATCACAAAAGTGGAAGGACTAAACATATTGAATCAATTGGGTTGGTTAATCTAGAGTTGTAAATCATACATGTTTGTATCTTTTATTCACGTGAACGCCAGAACCAAGGAGAAGCTTATAAAATTGATAGTCAAGTACCTTAAGGTGTTACCTTACTTGAAGAGTGATGGTACAGTATCACCTTGTGGAAGCTTTCCTTTCTTAGCGGTTGTGCATCGTGTTTGTGGCACCCTCCATGGATCATCTCTTATGAGCTATGCCTTCCTTGTGTAAATTGTTAAACTTCATGTGTCTCTCTCTTTGTCTCCAATGTGAGTTTGTCTTAGGACCTCACAGGTTGATATTGAAAGTTTTCCTGCAGGGGTTAGTCCAACAAAATATCCAATATCTACTATAGCATACTATTGGCTCAAAAATCAACCTAGACACCATGTCTAATTTGATTTAGGAGGGCATTTTAACCTAAGCACCATGCTTAATTTAAAACCCCTTGGAAGTAAGATCATCATTCCTAAACTAAGCACCAAGCTTAATTAAGAGATAAATGAAACTACACCAAACCTAAACATATACTAAAGCAAATAAAGGTGGTATGAGAGCTTTTATAGAGATCTACTCAAGTGGAGATGAAGTAGTGTGATTAGTATTTCACAAATTGAACATGTCTCAAAGGTAGGGACAACCAACATAGCAACATGGCAAAGGATGTTTTTATGTAAAGTACTCCCCCAAGCTTGAATTTTGCAAAATTCAAGTTTGGATGAGTTTAATTCAATGTTGTATGATGATTCGTTGGACTGTTGACGGTCCTTAAGTACCAAATATAATCATCAAATAAATAAAGAAAAGGATCCAAATGCAACCAACACCTAGACTTAGGGTTTTATCTGACAGAATTCCACGAGTTTTGGTGTTTGTCTATTTCTGCAGGGGGTTATCTGGAAATATGGAAGAAAGGCCCACATGTCGGGATTACATAGAGATATCAACGCACCGTGCAATTTTCTACCATCTAGAAGACTCCAGAAGCCATGAGAAGAAAGCAGAGGACGAAAGGGGCCAGGCCCAGGGCGCCCGCCCTCTCCTGGATGCCAATCAGGACTCTTTTCACACACGACGTTCCACCGACCTAAAGGATCAAGGATAACATAGTACCACATCGCCTGCTGGACCAAAAATGCAAAGATGAGGAGGACTATATAAGCAGACCCCCTGGCCCTGGGGGAGACAAGTTTTTCATAGAGTTGAGGGGAGCCCTCGAAGGAAAACCTCTTCTCTAAATAAAATTTATTTTAGGCTTAGCATCCAATGTGAGTAGAATTAGATCTTCTAGTTTCTACTAGATTGAGAGATATAGAGTGGAGGTGTAGATCAGAGGAAGGCCGGCCTGTCGGTGTCTACTCCGAGGTTGTACCTGTGGGATCAAGTCTTCTAACCCGAGGCTTGCTCCTAAGATTCTTCAGTAATTCGACTTCTAATTCTAGTAAGTTCTTGTTTTATTGTTCTTTGGTTTATGAGTTTAATTTAATCCTCTTCTGGTTGAGTATTAGAGTAATCATTGCTAGCATAAATGTGGTGTTTAGACTAGGGTACTCATAGATATCCCGTGACTAGCTGGACCGTGGTAGTAGCTAGGAACGTGACATTTCCGAGTTACCTTTGTATCCCACATCTCGTTAGCAGGAAGGGTAGGTTTATAGGTGCGGGTCGAACATCCGTTGTGGTGTCTAGATTCCGTAAGCTTCCCCAATAGAACAGTAGATCATCCTTACCAAGGTTAGAACGAGACTATGGTTGCAGTCTTCTCTATACATCACTCACATCGAGAAACATTCTTTGTAGCCTAAAGGGATAGTAGCAATAGATTTGGTTAGTCAGATGCACCCTTTCTCCCAGTGGTAAAAATATAAATACGATACTCTGGATAACCTCTCGGGTGAAATGCTCACCGATATCCGTGCGCTTGCGGATCATTTCCTTATTGCGTTACCAAATATCAACAAGCATTTCTGGCGCCGTTGCCGGAGAGAAAGACGGTTTGCTGAGATAACTTTGAATCTTGCTATTATCTTGTATTATACTTTTATACTTTTATTCTTTTATCTTTTTATTTTTTCTATCTTTATGGATAACTTAAATTCCATACCTATTATTGAATTCTTTGCACCTTCGGAGACCAGCCATAGACCATGGGAGTCAACAAGTCCTGCCCCTAATTATGATCTGTGTCCGGAGTTGATTGCAATAGGTCAAAACCAACCCTTTTCTATAGCCAAGGTCCTATCTTTTAATCAAGAAGATAATGCACTTTTAGCTACACCTAGGGAATATGTTAATCTTTCTATAAATTCAGGTTTAGACCTAGCCCTACAAGACCATGTTTTTTCTCGATATTTTCACATTGGTCTTAATCATATAACCTTTGGTAGAGTCTTTCTTTCTTTATCTATAAGTAACGGAAGGTATGTCTTCATTTGTGGACATCCTTCTTGTAGTAGTCTTCATAGAAAAATCTTAGAGATAGAGAAGGAATCATCTCCCAGACAAGGAAAGGAAGTTTCAATAGCCGATTTCCAAACATTTCAACCCCATGATTCGGCTATCCAACCCATCCTTGAGCTTAATAATTTCTACTATGCTCTTTCTCTTGAACCTCCCGATGATCCTATGAATCTCTCTAGACATGCCATGCATAAGAGTCACCAAGACCACAAGGAGGATCGAGAAGAGCAATATCAATGGCTAGAGGGCATTAAAAATCCATGTGCTATCACCATTAAATGGATGGATAAAACAAACTTGAGAGACAATCCTAGAGGAATTTTAAGCATTCATAAAGAATCATCCTTGGAGTTTGAGAATGAGAGAAACAACAGTGAGCATGGAAGTTATTTCATAAATACCTCACCCAATCCTTGCTCATATAAAACATCTTCCCAATCTATTAGTCTCTCCAACATCACCACATTTAAGATCTCCAACCCCCTCTTCCTTTCTATTTATAAAAACTTTAAAAGGGCGGTTGTCGATGCATATGTCTATAATAAATATTGCAGATCTCGTTGAGTTGATCTTGATATAGGTCAGCGTCGGAGGGGAAACCACTTCGCCGATATAAATTGATGGTTTCCCAAGGACAAGCTTAGTGTCCTAAAACAAGCACTGATCAGATCGTAACATGAACTTCTAATTATTTGCAACATTGCCTTGTGTATTGAGCATATAAAGATAATTGTAGAAATATTCCTTTGGGTATTCTTGTCACTAACCTTTCTAGGATTGGAGCAAGAAGATCGGATGAATGACAAGCACAAGGTATGTCCAACCAATCATCATGCAACATTGAATTAAATTCATCCAAATCTGAATTTTGCAAAATTCAAGCTTGGGGGAAATACCTTACATAAAAACATCATTTGCCATGTTGCTATGTTGGTTGTCCTTACCTTTGAGACATGCTCAATTTGTTAAATACTAATCACACTACTTCATCTCCACTTGAGTAGATCTCTATAAATGCTCTCATGCTAACTTTATTTGCTTTAGTATATGTCTAGGTTTGGAGTAGTTTCATTTATCTCTTGATTAAGCATGGTGCTTAGTTTAGGAATGATGATCTTACTTCCAAAGGATTTTTAAATTAAGCATGGTGCTTAGGTTAAAATGCCCTCCTAAGTCAAATTAGACATGGTGTCTAGGTTGATTTTTGAGCCGATAGTATGCTATAGTAGATATGGGATATTTTGTTGGACTAACCCCTGCAGGAAAACTTTCAATATCAACCTAGGAAGTCCTGAGATACAAACTGATTGGAGATAAAGGAGACACATGAAGTTTAACAATCTGCACAAGAAGGACATAGCTCATTTATCATAAAGAGATGATCTATGGAGAGTGCCACAAACACGATGCACAACCGCTAAGAAAAGGAAAGCTTCCACAAGGTGATACTATACCATCACTCTTCAATTAAGGTAACATCTTAAGGTACTTGACTATTGCTTTTATAAGCTTCTCCTTGGTTCTAGCATTAACATAAATAAAGAGACAAACATGTATGATCTGTAACTCCAAATTAACCAACTCAATTAATTCAACATGTTTAGTCCTTTAATCTTTGTTCTTAGTACTACCGTCGTGATCCCACACTCCTAATCATATAAGCTAAAGTATTGCACATTCAATCTTTGGAAGATATAAACAAAACATAAATATAGATTGATTATCTTTCCATTAGGTTGAGCCATGTGATCTGACAAATGCTACACTCATGATCCATCAACTTTGTCTTGCTCACTATGCTTAAGGTTAGAGAAGAACAAATACACTTTTGGTTCTGTTGGTGTTTTCCACCAACAGGGCCCATGCACTTGATCTCTTCCTTGTCTCTATGAACAGATACACTTTAAGAAAAACATGAAGGAGTTTTACAACTCCCAGATTCCACCATGTGAAGGACCTGGATCTACGAGCACAAACACACTGAGCAAGATGCTGCTAACGCCGCACTTCGAACTACTGGGCAAACGAAGAACATGGGTGACTCCGTATCAAGAGGTGCAGACGTCAAGGTCGACACCTAATCAAATGTTGCACCTAAAGGATGAAGACGGTGAGAAGTCTTGTCCGGAAGACTTAAAACATTGGATCCTTGTCGGAGGAGGTCAAGATCGTCGACTCAAGTCGCCTTTCCTGATCAAGAAGGACGACCCTGGTGTTCCAAGCATCGAGTGCACAATCAATGGATACTCTTTTCAGAAGACACTCTACGACACCGGATCTAACGACAACATAATGGCCGCAGTCACTTATCAGCTCCTGCATGGAACCATGCCCCTACAACCAATATATATTCAGCTCCAGATGATTTTCAGGTCATTGACATGGGAGACGACGAGTATGATCCACCCATCATCCTTGGAAGACCGTTCCTCAGCACTATCAAAGCCATTATTTATATTGGAACCGGAGAAGTCCACATGCACTTCCCCTCTGAGAAGGTACGCCGCTATTTTACTGACCCTAACTATTAGTTGAAGACTCTAAGAAGGTCAGGACAAGAAGAAGACAATGCAACCGCAACCAGAGGAGGCAAATCATCAAGGACGGATGGGCAGACTACAAAGGAGAAGTGGTAAGGCTTGAAGACATACAGCTTGAACAGAACTGTCCTGAGGAGACCGTAGCACCGAGACAGATGTGGAAAGAGAAGATAGTTATACACGAAGAGGAGGCGCCACCGGAATCACAGACTACGCCACCTAGCGAATCGCAGGACGACTGAGAAAACGGAGAGTCCCGTTCGGAGGACTTAAAACACCAAACGCCCTGCCAAGAGGTAAACTTGGTAGTTATCCTTTTCCTTTCAATTATTCAATTATAGTTTGCTTAGTTAAATCAGGTTCATGCTATCTTGAAAAGAAAATAAAAATATTAAAAAAAGAGTAAGCCCCATGTGAGTATGCTCATGGCATAAAACCCATAAGTACATTCACTGTGGTGGCATAAAAATAAAATAAATAAGTTTTCATCTTACAATAAAAATATAAAAATAATACGTGCATGATCCCGCTAAATAAGTAACATTTATTGAGGAGGCTCAACATGATAAAGGCTAGATATTTATGCTAACACTTAACCAGTTCCACAAAGCTTTGTTGTCTATTTGAGCTCCACAGAATTCAAGGATCAAAGAAGAGTAGCAGACGGAGGACATCCTAATCGCTGTCAGGGTGCTGCCGACTTACGAATACACCTCCACCACCTGCTAGGTACATCAGAAGAAATTACGTCAAGATCCAGCTTGGGGGAGAGCACCCCCATTTATCCAGCTAAGTGTTTCTACTCGCATTTATACTTTACTCAAATAATAAAAGGATGCATAATCATAAAAAAAACTCAAATAAAGATTTTGTGCTTTTATATATATCTTTGCTTAGTTTGCTAAATAAATAAATAAATAGAGCTTGCTATGAACCCTCATGATAAGCTCTCATACGGAAATAATGAATAGTTGCTCTGCCATGACTAGTTCTAAAAATTGAAATCTCTCTCAAGTTTAGGCATGACTGTTATGAATTAAGATTTGCTCTAAACCTGAACTTGTGGGAAGAGTACTTGAGGGAAGAGTACTTGATCTAAAGTCTAAGTTGTTAACGGATATGATATGGGAAGGTTGAGCTGCTGTTTATCTGTTCCTAGAGATGCTAGAACTCTGGAGAATTTTATCTTTGAAAATCTTTAAAATAAGACATGATGAGTTCCTGTATGATGAGAGTTTAAAATCCTACCATAGCCATATATACATGCTTATTAGACTTTGAGCCACACATTTACTTTTTACTGCTTATGAGCATTGAGTGTGGTCAAGCTGTGTAGACCCTTAGGAGCTTGTCATGTGGTTAAAATCAAGATTCACTTGCATGTTCACTCGTATATGCTGCTTCTACTCCGGAAGTACGCATCCACATACATCCACTCATTTCCATCTTCAGATTCACCCAAAATTATTCTACTCCTAATCCGGGAGAGAATAGCCAAAAACATTATCCTATCCCTGTTATTCCCTGTGTAATAAATGCTCGAGTTATCTTGGTTACTACCACTTGCTATATTATTTCAGGAGATGAGTGCTCTAAAAAAAAGAAAAAATAATAATAATAATATGAGGAAATAAAAAGGGGCGAGTGCCCTTAACCTCGAAGAAAAGAAAAAGTGAGACAAGAGGTAAAAATGGACAAGTGTCCGATAGTAGAATTAGGGGTACAAGATACCCACCTGAGAGGAAAGAAAAAGAAAATATAGAGCATCTCATTCTCCTCAAAAAGTTTCAAAGTGCAAGCAAGGTATGTATCCCCTTAAAAGAGCAAAAGTAGAATTAGACTTTCACCATTATTATCACCATCATCACCATACATCATTCATTCGCCACACATGCACATCTTGATTTGACTTATTGACTTGTTTCTCTGGATCCATGGTTTGACTATGCAATAAATGTCTTGTAAGTATGTATTAGCTGTCTCCCACCTATGAGCTCCACATATCAAAACCTTATTAGAGTAGGGTGAGATAGAAGGCAATGTCACTATGCATCATACCAAAAATACCACATACTTTGAGAGAAGGCATATACCATTACTGCCTTAGAAAGGATCCAAAAATACCACAAAAGAGAGACTAGAGAGAGTCACACAAGGAATCTCTGAGTTTTATTCGAAAATCTGCAAAAACTCCAGAGCTATAGCTGATCAAGAATAAGAGACATGGCGCTTGGCTTGACCGTTCTATCTTTTAAGTGCTCAAGACACAAGTGACGGTTACAAGCCCCATGGTGAAAGGTAAAATGAGTAAGTTTTAAGTCTTAACTGTTTATTCTAACTCAGAGATAAGATCTTACTTTTAAGGCATGAAACCACTGCAGAAACTCTTGAGTTCATCCTTGCTCAGGGACGAGCAAGAGGTAAGCTTGGGGGAGTTGTTGACGGTCCTTAAGTATCAAATATAATCATCAAATAAATAAAGAAAAGGATCCAAATGCAACCAACACCTACACTTAGGGTTTTATCTAACAGAATTCCATGAGTTTTGGTGTTTGTCTATTTCTGCAGGGGGTTATCAGGAAATATGGAAGAAAGGCCCACATGTCGGGATTACATAGAGATATCAACGCACCGCACAATTTTCTACCATCTAGAAGACTCCAGAAGGCACGGGAAGAAAGCAGAGGCCGAAAGGGGCCAGGCCCAGTGCGCCCTCCCTGAGGACCTGGGCGCCCGCCCTCTCATGGATGCCAATCAGGACTCTTTTTGCACACGACATTCCACCGACCTAAAGGATCAAGGATAACGTAGTACCACATCGCCTGCTGGACCAAAAATGCACAGATGAGGAGGACTATATAAGCAGAACCCCTGGCCCTGGAGGAGACAAGTTTTTCATAGAGTTGAGGGGAGCCCTCGAAGGAAAACCTCTTCTCTAAATAAAATATATTTTAGTCTTAGCATCCAATGTGAGTAGAATTAGATCTTCTAGTTTCTACTAGATTGAGAGATATAGAGTGGAGGTGTAGATCGGAGGAAGGCTGGCCTGTCGGTGTCTACTCCGCGGTTGTACCTGCGGGATCAAGTCTTCTAACCCGAGGCTTGCTCCTAAGATTCTTTAGTAATTTGACTTCTAATTCTAGTAAGTTCTTGTTTTATTGTTCTTTGGTTTATGAGTTTACTGTAATCCTCTTCTGGTTGAGTATTAGAGTAATCATTGTTAGCGTAAATGTGGTGTTTAGGCTAGTGTACTCATAGATATCCCCTCACTAGCTGGACTGTGGTAGTAGCTAGGAACGTGACATTTCCGAGTTACCTTTGTATCCCACATCTCGTTAGCAGGAAGGGTAGGTTTATAGGTGCGGGTCGAACATCCTTTGTGGTGTCTAGATTCCGTAAGCTTCCCCAATAGAACAGTAGATCATCCTTACCAAGGTTAGAATGAGACTATGGTTGCAGTCTTCTCTATACATCACTCACATCGAGAAACATTCTTTGTAGCCTAAAGGGATAGTAGCAATAGATTTGGTTAGTCAGATGCACCCTTTCTCCCAGTGGTAAAAATATAAATTCGATACTCTAGATAACCTCCCGGGTGAAATGCTCACCGATATCCATGCGCTTGCGGATCATTTCCTTATTGCGTTACCAAATATCAACATGGACATACTTTGTGCTTGTCATTCATCCGATCTTCTTGCTCCAATCCTAGAAAGGTTAGTGACAAGAATACCCGAAGGAATATTTTTACAATTATCCTTATATGCTCAATACACAAGGTAATGTGCAAATAATTAAAAGCTCATGTTATAATCTGATCAGTGCTTGTTTTAGGACACTAAGCTTGTGCTTGGGAAACCATCAATTTATGTCGGCGAAGTGGTTTCCCCTCCAACACTGACCTATATCAAGATCAACTCAACGAGATATACAATTTTTAATATAGACATATGCATCGACAACCGCCCTTTTAAAGTTTTTATAAATAGAAAGGATGAGGCGGTTGGAGATGTTGGAAAAACCAATAGATTGGGAGGATGTTGCATATGAGCATGGAGTAAATGAAGTGGCTATGAAAGAAATTCCATGCTCATTAATGCTTAGAGAGAAATCCATGTGGTATGGTGAAAATGATAAGGTGAGTGTGGTAAAAAAGGAAAATAAAAAGGATACACGGACGACTTGGTTCGAAACTAGCACAACTACCATTCCCCGGCAACGACGCCAGAAAGCTTGTTGGGTATTTTAAACGCAAACAGAAAAATCCGCAAGCGCACGGATACCGATGTAGCTTTCACCCGGGAGTATTTGAGAGTATCGATTTTCCACAGAGAACGTGAGTGTACTAATTAAGAATCAAGATCGCCCAAGGATAACTATATAATTATTTTTGGTGGGAAGAGAGGAAGTTTCCTTAGAGTTCTCTAGTTGATCTAAGAATCAAGAATTAATTCAAAGATTATTTATATCGGGACATCAGAGCACTAACCACAGAAAGAGATGAGAAGGGGGCTAGGAAGGTCTGACTACGGTCCTAAAAACACCGATCCGAACGAGGTGGAATACGTCGACCGTTAGGGCTGTCACTACCCTAAGGCTACCACAACAATCCGCAGGATTGGGTGCAATTCCAGGTAATTGCAAGACTAAACACCACGTCTAATCTATTAATTACTACTCTAATGTTTCAAAGATTAGAGCACTTGATGCAAGCGGGAATCCAATAAATAACTTGAATGTAAATAAAAGTAATTAAAGAACTCAGGAATTATGAATTGAAGAACTTGGAGAACGATAAAGAACGAACCAGTTGCTACAAAAGTACAATGTTGAGGAAGATCCGACAGATCCGGCTCCTCCTCCGCTCTCCTCTTCTCTCTCCCTATTTTCTAGATTACAACTAGAACTAACTAGAACTAGAACTAGAGGAACTAGAACTAGAACTAGATGAACTAGAACTAGATCTAGATAAACTAGAGGTAGAACTAGAAGAACTAGAGGGATCCTCTCTACTTGGATGAAGAATTGAAACCCTAGCTTTGATTCTGTAGAAGAGGTATGATCTCCAGGGGCCAGGGGGTCTTGTTTTATAGTCCCTTCAAGTGAATATAGGCCGTTGGATCAAACCGACATTGATTGAACGGTTATCCTTGATCCTTTAGGTCGGTGGAGATTAATCCCGAAAGAGAGTCCTATTTGGACTCTAGGAGGGGGCGGGCGCCCAGGTCAACTGGGCGGGCGCCCAGTGCCTGGCCCCGTTCGGCCTCCGCTTCCTTCCCGTGGCTTCTAGAGTCTTCTAGATGGTACAAAATTGCGCGGCACGTTAATATCTCTATGTAAACCCGACGTGTGGGCCTTTCTTTCGTATTTCCTGATAACCCCCTGTAGAAATAGACAAACACCAAAACTCGTAGAATTCTGTCAAATAAAACCCTAAGTCTAGGTGTTGGTTGCATTTGGATCCTTTTCTATGATTAGTTGATGGTTAAATGTGAGCATTAAGGACCATCAACACATAACATGAGCATCATCATCTACTCGAGCATATCATGATCATCATTTACCTTGGGTCATGTCATTTTATGCAAAACTATGATTTAATTTGTTTTATTATGCTTCCTATGCTTGTGTTTGTTTGTGCCATGCTCATGCTTCTGTGTTAAGCCTTGGTAATTAGTTTATCTATGCTTAACTCAACCTTAGGAGCAATGTTCATGTTGATCACTTCTCCAAATTAAGTGCTTAAGTCATACTTCCATGTATAAGCCCTAGAAACCTCTTTTGCTTAGGCTTTTAAAAAGTGTTTCATAAATTGTTTGCATATCAAAACTTTCTACAGCAAAGTTGTAGCAAATTTGATAAGGAACAAAAGTTGTTTTATGGCCATCTCATGAAAATAAACACATCTTGCTCAAAAAGTGCTTGCAAGGCAGTTTTGGGGGCTGTTTTCGCACTTAACCGATTTTGGCCAAGTCCTAGCGCCACCAGTTTGCTCGATCGATTTTGGGAGCTTCATATCTCTCAATCCCGGCCGATCTGGCTCTTGATCTAGTTGACAATGTTGTATAACTCAGCTAGTACTTCAACTTTGTCAACTACACCATCTCCTAATTCGCCTTGGTTTGGGAGAAAATCTCTGTCAAAGTAGCTCTGTCAGTCGGTCTTCGTTTGGTCTGAATCGGAGCCGAGCTCGCCGTCGTGGTCGCCCAGCGCAACACCTGGCTGCCATTTGGCACCCGTACGCCGGCGTTGGCCCTGCTCGTCAGGTCAACGACGTCGGCATGGACGCCACGACGCCCCGCACTCACCCAACGCTCGTCCACTCTCTTCCTTCCTCTCTCTCTCGCGACTCCGTCGGCGAAAGCGCCATCGCCATTGCCGCCGAAAGCTTCGCAAGCTCCCCGCGCCCTCAGCTCTGCATCTTGCCTCGCCTCTGAGCGTCTCCAAGTCCACCTTGAGCTCCTCCATCTTTTCCACCCCTTGGCTGGACGAGATCTCCCCGAGGTGAGCCGCATTTCGCAAGTTCGTCGTCGTCGGGTTCACGGCCGTCGCGACCCCGATTCCGGCGAACCTCGCCGCTGCTACGTTTTTGCCTCCTTTCTTCCCTCTGAGTTGCATTAAGGTCTGCTTAGGCCTCGGTGTCGGTGCACGTCACGCCATTCCGGCTATGGTACCACCGTCGTGCGGGAACACGGCCGCCGCACCGCCGTGCTCACCGCCGACAAGCACATCGCACGTGAGCAGGCTCACCGGAGCCATTAGGGTTAGGCGTTTCTACCTAGAAAGCTCCACGCTAACTCACTGGTGCTTAAGCCGCCCTTCCCCGACGCTCTACCGGTCGGAGATGGCCGGCGCAAGCCGGGGTAGCTCCGCCGTGCCGCCATGGCCGACGGCGACCCCTCTCCGTCGTTGTAAGCCTAGTGTCACCTACCTCCATCGATGCGGAATCACTCCAGGAGCACGTTGGTGCCCTTGGATCCATCGGAGAAGCTCACCGTCGGCGAGCATTCGCCGGCGAAGGTGTCCCCTGTTCTCTGGGTCGCTGACGCGCGGGTCCCGCTGTCAGTGACTCAACGGTCCCCTCCTCTCTTTTATTCAAATCCAGATTTTTGGCATTCTTGCAAAAATCATATCTTCAGTTTCAGAGATCCAAAAATTGTGAAACCAATTTTGTGGTGTTTCTTGAGATGGCTAGTTTTTAATAAAAATATAACATGTACCATGTTTTCTGGGAAAAATAATTGTTATGATTTAATCTTGTTATTTATGTATAAATTCATATCTCTTGATATACTGCTCCTTATGCTATGAAATTTTTATGGCAGTCTCTGAGTGTTATTAGAATGCTACGATAAATATTTCATGATTTTTGGAGTACTGTATCTGTGATATGTAATTTATGTTTGTGATATGGCATGTTTTCTTATTTACATCATAATAAAAGTTTGGTGCTTATGCTGGTGCTCTACTTTTAGTGTCAAGCTTGTTTATGATAATAGTAACATGTAAATAATCTGAAATCTATTGTTTGACACTATCTAAGCCATGTATCTTGATTTATGAAATAAGCCCCTTGATACATGTTAAATACTTATCTTAAGTTTGGCATGTGCAATTGCTCTAAAAATTCTGGGTAATGTCCAGATGCTATGTTTGTACTTCGGTAATTTTTATAGATTTTTCTGAGTGCTTTTGCTGGTATCTTGTAATTATGTCTGTTTATTGAATTAAATTAATAAGTGCCATGATATTAAATGTTTAAGGGTTAACATATGATGTTCTGGTCATTTTATGATATGTTTGTGCTTGTAAGCCATTTGGTTGGCACTGAATATGTTTTGGCTATGTCATCAAATAATTAATTGAAGGTTTATAGCTGTCCTGGACAGCAAGGGAGTAATCTAACCTTTGCTTGATGATAACTTGATTTGCTGGAGGACTTGGCTAAATCAAAGTTGTTGTAAACTTTATGAGCTAGCTGTGGTTTAATTTTGGGATCATTTCGTCCAATAGTTTAAAAGTTATATCTCTTCCAAGTTAGGTTCCAGAAATAGGTGTTCTCTGTTTTTCTAGGACAGAACCTGGAACTTTGTTTAAATGACTTGTTTAACTTATGAATCTTGCTATAATGTCTAAAGATGAAATGTAGAAAATTTCATAAGCTTTCCAGAATGTCCTCATTCATATTTGTTGGATCTGTATAGCTCCAGTTATGATTTATTTCTTGAGCTGCTCTGTTATGTAAGGATTGCTGTTTATGGTTTGACTTGCTAAGTCTTGCTAAGTTAGTTAGTTATCTTGTATGAACTTGTTGTGACCGTTACTCCATAAATGAGTGTCTAGTGAGTCTAATTATGTTATCAAGCATTCATCCTTTTAGGATGCACATATTCTTACTCATCGTGCATGCAATAGGTGCACCGGAAACGACCACCGCGTTCGAGCTCCAAGTGAACCCAGAGGGCCAAGAGATCAACCCGGAGGTGGAGGTCCAGCAAGCCGGACACGAGGAGCCCGAAGAGGAGATTGAGTGCCCGAACCATGAGCCTGCATCGTTCGTGAAAGGCAAGCCCCGAAGCATCTTAAGTCTCCCCCTTTATTTTCGAAAGATTACTTGATTATGTTATATCTATTGATGCATTACGTATAGGAGTTGTGATAAAACCCTTGCTGCATTTTACTCATTCCTTGTCCAGATATCTTACCACTACCTGGTTATAGAGTTAGGATCGAGTAGCAGCTTAGTCATGCTTTAATCGGTAGAAGTCGGGTGATATCCTGTCACCTGCGCGAGATAGGGTTGTGTCGGATCACGATTGTCTATATGAGCTATCGTGGAAGGAACCTAATTAAAATGACTTAAGCCAGGCAGAGTTTTGCAAGGATGTAGTAACTCCGTCTGTGGCAGCTAAGGATCGATCATTGTACGTCCTCTTGTCATGTTGAACGCATGCCTAACACTTAGTTCGCTGGATAACTCGTTCCGACCACGAAGCCTAGTAGTATGACTCAGGCCGGAAGACCGGCAAGTATAAAGTGCGCACTACCGGAGGAAGTGCGGTGTGCGGGGGACCATTGGCGTAAGACCAAAGGTAGGTGAGTTAAAATTTCTGACCTCCCTGGCAGAATGGTAGCCCTGGGAGTGCGGCGCTGATCGGAGCCGCGATTCCTGAGTCGTACCAAAGGTGACCCGCTGGCTCTCCTACGGGGGAAGCTTGGGTGAGTGCTAGGAATAACCCTCCAGCTGGATAGGAATCGATTCGAATCGCCGTCTCTCCCAGATAGTGAGAACTTGGCAGAGCAACGACAAACGTAGCATTCACTAAGTTCAATGGTTCTTGATAATGTTGTTGATGATAGCAAGGAAGAACATATGATGAACTTGATATGGTTATTATTGCTTGCAATAATCAAGTGATGTGTTTCAGTCCAGGTGCTAATCTAGTGATAGGCTAATGATGATTAATATGATGCTAATACCAGTTATAAAGTAATCACTTAAGCTTTTGGCAAATGTTGAGTCAAGCCAGCTACACTTTATGCTCAAACTTGCATGATCCTTGGTGTCTTTTATGTTTTACTAGACGGGTAAGTCTAGCTGAGTACATCCTCGTACTCAGGGTTTATTCCCACCTGTTGCAGATGATATCTTTTATGATGGCTTCTGCAAGACCTGTCTCCATCCCGCTGGGGATGAAGACTAAACCGTTGGGCACGGTTCTCTAACTACTTCGTCTCTGTTGCTTTTGATGGATGGCATGAGACTTTGGCTGAAACAAGAACTTGTGAAATGAACTTTGGAATGTGAGTTGTAAACTATTTTGCTTCCGCTACTACAAACATGTGTTGTAATAACTAAGTAACTCCGATGTGGTGCCGCTTCGACGGCAATGAATGACTATGTAACATTCGCTGTGTTATGTTGAACTATTACGATCTTGGTTTGTTGCAAGTTGGTTTGAAGTCCTTCGTGATTTCAGTTGACTACCGGGATTAAATGGGCTCAAGTTTGGAAACTTGATTACTAGTTGATCGTCTCTACACTTGAACTCTTATAATTTGGTCGGTTCTGTGACAGCTGGCATCGAAGCAAGTTTAGCATTATAAATGCAGCGTTTGTGTATTTAAAAACAAAAGAGTTTTCAAATAAAATTGTGAAAAATCAACACTTAATTATGCCAGTGGTCGAATCCTCCTTGCCCATATATGGACTATAGGTGGCTGTTTAAATACTGACTTGGGGTGTTTTATTTATGCATCTCCGGCAGTACTCAGGTATGGATGTGTGATGACCGCACTATGCTACCCTGTGGTCTAATGGTAGAGGTAGCCTTCATATGTGAATTAGCCACATATGTCGCTAGATTTAAATTATGCAACGTCGCACCTACGCTCCGGTAAGTGTGAGCTGTGAGAGCATGATCGTCCAAACGGCGGTCTAGGGGAGTGTTCGCAGTGGTTTTCTGGAGTGGATACATGTCTAACCATGGAACCACGAAAGAAATTTAATTGGGGAGCATTTAATTTCTCGGGTAGCTATGGTGTCATGGTTTGTGTATGTTGGCCATGTACAAGCAATGTGCACTTAGTTTACTGCTTTCTTGAGTGATATATTGGAAATTGTTGGGCTGAAATGAAGTTTTCTCCAGGTACTCTAACAGCGCACGTGTAAATCGCAAGTTATCGTATCAAGAGACGAATGTATGCCACCGTATATCTGTTAGAATATTAATTTTTTAAGTTTGTGAGGACGTACGGTTCGTGCATGCATCATGTCGCATTCATACATACATTCTGTCTACTCCTTCCCTTACAATGTCATCTATTTTAATTAAATAAATGTTGCTTAAACTAATCCTCTTTTACCCACGGTTATTCCTTTCCACAGATGGACGTGCCCGCTTCACCTCGCCCCAGTGACACCTTTTTGAGCGAGTTTGGCACTCCTACTTTGCTCTGGAGGGTGCTACAGTCTGTAGGGTATACTGAGCCACCTCAGTATTCCTGGTGGGAGGTGGATATGACAGGAGGTTTGCAGTGGTTCGTTGTGCAGGGGGTTGTTCCACCACATGGGGGCAGGCCTGCATGGACAGGGTGGACCTGCAACTCTGATGGGCAGACCATAGGAAGCAGCTCAGGTTGCAGCCAATGCTATGCTGCTCAACATCTGTCAGAGGTTTGGTGATGAGCTGACAGGAGGGCTAGCGGCCTCCATTCCCAGTGCTGACCCAACAGCAGCGGAGTGGAAGCAAGCTGATGGTTGTCCGAGGTAGAGGAGAGCGAGCTGAGAGTTCCAGTCCTGCTATGAGTGCTATGATGGTTGTGCTCAAGCTGTTCAGTCAGCAAGAGGACACCTATGCCCAGATGATGGTGGCTGTCCGCCAGACTCAGGAGATGCAACAGAAGGCTAAAAAGCGTGCTCACAAGTTTCGCAAGCAAGCTAGACTCCTAGAGCAAGCTCAGAAGGACCGCAATGACTAGGAAGACATTGCGGAGTACCGTAGGCAGCAGTGGGTGAAGGCCATTAGAGAGAGAGATCGCAAGCAGGATCAGATGAGTCAGTTGGCTAGGGAGAGGGAGACAGTGCAGGAGCGCTTGGTGCAAATCACTCGTGAGAGGGATACTACGCTCTGTGTGTCGGAGAACAGGCACCGGGCATGGGAGATGCACCGGATTCAGTCGCTTGAGCGGGAGAACTATCTGCAGGATCAGATTGAGGCTGGTCTTGTGGAGATTCACCGTCTCAACAACTTGCTACACCCTATTCCTCGCCCTGTACCCGTGTATCCGGAGGTGGGACCTCAGGTGATCGTGGCTGATGATGATGGTATAGAGGTAGATGGACCAGCCGCGGCTGCACCACCTTTGCACGAGGATGTGGAGGACGAGGAGCTTGAGCCGGTTAGCAACGAGGATGGAGAGGCGATCTTTGACGCTGACTCGGACGACGAGCCTGGAGTGTAGTGGGTAGTTGATAGTTGTTCTGTGAGGATCTTTTGTAGTATGGCAGTCAGCAGTTGTGCTTTTGTAATCGTGTTGTAACATGGAACCTTGATCTTAGACTTATGATCTGTACTATGATAGTGTAATAACTTTATGGACCCAATGTGTTAACATTATCATGTTCGATCGGTTGTGACGATGTTTTTCCGTTGTTGTGCATATTGCGGATATCTGTGTCATGTGTTGGTTGGTGATGTTGTTTTGTGGAATTGAATTATTGTGCCTCTTTCTGTAAAGTTATTCTCTCGAATACTTTCAGGCATGAATATAAGTTCTTCTACGGCAAATCTTATCATCATCAATGCTCACTGACTGTGTCTTTACAGATGTCTCGTGGCACTCGAGGTGCGGAACAGCGTGCGAACATGAACCCACCCCCTCCTCCTCCACCACCAAATCCAGCTGAGCTGATGCAAATGATGGTGGAAAATCAGAGGATGCTCACTAAAACCATCAACCGGATGGCAAACCAGGGTGGTCGGAATGCACTGGATGGGCCAGCACCCAACCAATACAGTAGCTTCAAGGATTTCATCGATACGAAGCCCCCATCCTTCAGAGAGGCTGAAGAACCCCTTCAAGCTGAGGAGTGGCTGAACACGGTGGAACAAAAGTTCTGCTTGCTTCGGCTGACCGAGGGTTTGAAGGCTGAGTATGCAGGTCACCAACTGCAAGGACCGGCAGGCATATGGTGGAATCAGTATCGGGAGGCTCTCCCGCACAATATTGTGCTTGACTGGAATCTCTTCCGTGAAACTTTCAAGGGGCATTTCATACCTCCTGGTGTCATGGAGATGAAGCATACTGAGTTCATGCAGTTAACTTAGGGAAACAAAACTTTGAAGGAGTATTTGCATGCTTTCAATCATCTGTCTAGGTATGCTCCTGAGTTTGTGAACACTGAGGCGAAGAAGATTGCTAGCTTCAAGAGGGGTCTTGGCCCCAAGTTGCTGAAAACTATGGGCCGCACTAAGTGTACAACTTTCAATGAGTTTGTCAGTGATGCTCTCACTCAGGAGAACTACAACACTGTGTACACTGCAACCATGACTCGCAAGAGGGCTTTTGAGGCCGGGGCGAGGGCATCTCAGTCCAAGGCTCCAGTGGCAGCTAGGCCCCAGTATTGTGCTCCAACTCCTAACCAGCGATATCGCCCTCCAGCAAAGAAGAATCAGGCGAAGACAGGGTTCCGCAAGTGTTACTCTATTGCTCTTCCTAGGGGCAACACGGGTCCCAGCTATGCCAAG
Organism: Sorghum bicolor; assembly: GCF_000003195.3. NCBI lineage: Eukaryota > Viridiplantae > Streptophyta > Magnoliopsida > Poales > Poaceae > Sorghum > Sorghum bicolor. Next base: position 16,106,781 of record NC_012875.2, on the reverse strand, counting down.
ACTCCACCGGCCAACCGTCCATGCTGGAACTATAATCAGACCGAACACTGGCAAAGCGACTGTCCTTACCCACCAAAGAAGGGCAACCAAGGGAACGTCTGCCAGGGGCGTGTTCACTATAAAACTGTGGAAGCAATCCCTACTGGTGAGGTAGTTACGGCTGGTAAGTTTCTAGTCAATCAATGTGATGCACTTGTGCTTTTTGATTCAGGAGCATCGCAATCTTTTATGAGTTCGGACTTTGTGTCTAAGCATAATCTCAAGACAATTACACTTGATAAGGGCAGTTATTGCATTAGTGCCGCTGGAAATGATATTTCGACCAGTCAAGTAGTTTTGGGGGCAACTCTGGAAATAGGAGACCGTCAGTTTCTTGCTGATCTGGTTGTTCTACCCGGTGTGGGTATAGATGTAATTCTGGGTATGAAGTGGATGAGTGGCAGCGGAGTTCTTATCAACACCACCACTCGTGTAGTGATGTTGAGAGACCCGAATACCAAAGAGGCGTTCTTAGTGCAGCTTCCTCGAGATATTCAAATCCGTAGCACGATGAATGCAGTTACATCTAGGGCCATCAAGGATATTCTAGTTGTGTGTGTGTTCCTGGATGTATTCCCTGATGATATGCCCGGGCTTCCTCCAGATCGGGATGTGGAGTTCAAAATTGAATTGATCCCAGGTACCGCTCCTATCTCTAGAAGACCATATAGAATGCCACCAAATGAACTAGCTGAGCTTAAGACCTAGTTGAATGAGTTGTTAAAGAAGGGTCTTATCCATCCTAGTTCTTCTCCTTGGGGTTGTCCGGCTATCTTTGTGAAGAAGGATCAGTCCTTGCGCATGTGTGTGGACTATCGTCCTCTGAATGCGGTGACCATCAAGAATAAATACCCTCTTCCCCGCATTGATATCCTATTTGACCAGTTGTCTAAAGCCAAGGTATTCTCCAAGATTGATTTGCGATCTGGGTATCATCAGATCAAGATCCGTCCTGAAGATATACCTAAGACAGCTTTCTCGACGAGGTATGGGTTGTATGATTATCTCGTCATGTCCTTCGGTCTCACAAATGCGCCTGCTCACTTCATGTATCTCATGAATTCGGTATTCATGCCCAAATTAGACAAGTTTGTGGTGGTCTTCATTGATGATATCTTGGTATATTCTCGCAATGAAGAAGAGCATGCAGAGCATCTGCGTGTAGTGTTGTCGCGCTTGAGTGAGCATCAGCTTTATGCTAAGTTCAGCAAATGCGAGTTTTAGCTGAAGAAAGTACCTTTCTTGGGCCATGTCTTACCTGAAGAAGGTATCTCGGTGGATCCAGCTAAAGTACAAGAAGTGCTGGATTGGAAGGTTCCAACTTCGGTGCACGAGGTTTGGAGTTTTCTCGGTCTGGCTGGGTATTATCGTCGATTCATTCTGGAATTTTCAAAAATATCCAAGCCTATGACTCACCTACTTCAGAAAGATGAGAAGTTTGTGTGGACGCCTGAGTGTGAAGAGGCATTCCACAAGTTGAGGACATTGCTAACATTAGCTCCTGTCCTAGCTCAGCGTGATATTGAGAAGCCCTTCGATGTCTTTTGTGACGCATCGGGTATTGGTTTGGGCTGTGTGTTGATGCAAGAAGGTCGCGTTATCGCGTATGCCTCATGCCAACTTCGAAAGCATGAGGTCAACTACCCTACTCATGACTTAGAATTGGCTGCAGTTGTCCATGCCTTAAAAATCTGGAGGCACTATTTGCTGGTTAATCTGTGCAATATTTACACTGATCATAAGAGTCTCAAGTACATCTTCACTCAACCTGAATTGAACATGCGGCAGTGAAGGTGGCTTGAGTTGATTAAAGATTATAATCTCCAAGTGCACTACCATCCGGGCAAGGCAAACGTGGTTGCGGATGCCTTAAGTCGGAAAGCGCACTGTCATTCAGTTCAAATGGAAGATCCATTGTTGTCACATCTTATGCACCCACTTGTGCTCAACCAGATTTCTCTGGATAGTTTTCTTCGCAATCGAGTCATCAAATTGCAGCAAACCGATGTAGGCATCTATAAAGAGGAAAATGAAAAAAAAGAAACCAACCATTTCCGGGTCGATGAGAACGGAATCCTATGGTTCAAGGATCGACTCGTGGTCCCAAAAGGCCGTGAGCTGCGAAATCAGATCTTATCTGAAGCTCATTCATCCAAGTTGTCTATCCATCCTGGTAGTAGCAAGATGTATTTGGATCTGAAACCTCTGTTTTGGTGGATAAAGATGAAAAAGGAGATTGCTGCTTTTGTCGATCGTTGTGACAACTGATGTCCTGTGAAGGCCGTTCACATGAAAGCAGGCTTACTTCAACCCTTGTCAATTCCTGGTTGGAAATGGGAAGAAGTCAGCATGGATTTCATCGTTGGACTCCCAACTTCTGTTAATGGTTTCGACTCTATCTGGGTAATTATAGATCGTTTGACCAAGGTTGCTCGTTTTATTCCAGTTCGAACTGACGATCGTCCACATTAGTATGCGGAATTGTACTTCAAGCACATTGTTCGTCAGTATGGTGTGCCTCGAACTATCATATCAGATCATGGGCCACAGTTCACTGCCCGTTTTTGGGAGTGTCTTCATGAGCAGATTGGTACTCACTTGGTACCAAACGTCCGGCCAAACTGAACGTGTTAACCAAATCCTAGAAGACATGCTGAGAGCATGTGCTCTCTCTTCAAAGGGTTCTTGGGTAAAGTGGTTGCCGTTAGCTGAGTTCTCTTATAACAATAGTTACCAAGAGAGCATCAAGATGGCTCCATTTGAAGCCCTGTATGGTCGAAAATGTCGAACCCCGTTGAATTGGGTGGAACCCGGGGAGCGAAGGTATTATGGCATCGATTTCATGAACGAAGCGGACCAGCAAGTCCGTACCATCCAGCAACATCTGGAAGCTGCTCAAGCTCGTCAAAAAAGTTATGCTGATAAGAAAAGGAAGCCGATTGAGTTTGCAGTCGGTGACCATGTGTATATCAAGGTGTCTCCGATGAAAGGTGTACAAAGGTTTGGAGTCAAGCGAAAGCTTGCACCTCGTTACGTGGGGCCTTATCGGATTCTCGAGAGAAAAGGGAACGTGGCATACAAAGTTCAACTACCAGTTGAGCTTCGAGCTATTTTTCCTGTCTTTCACGTATCACAATTGAAGAAATGCCTTCGTGTTCCGGAGGAACGAGTGGAAGTTTGGGATATCAAGTTGAAATCTGACTTGGTGTATAAAGAGAAATCGGTAGCGATTCTCGACCGCAAGGAACGGGTGACTCGTAATCGTGTGGTTAACTTCTACAAAGTGTTGTGGAGTGACCACGGGGAGGAAGATGCCACTTGGGAGACGGAGGACTATTTAAAAGAAGTTTATAATACATTGTTCAAAAATCAGTAAGCTTCCAAACCTCGGGACGAGATTTTTGTAAGGGGGGAGGGCTGTAACACCCCAGTGTTATGGTTGCATCAATCACATGCATAACATGAGCATCATCATCTACTCAAGCATATCATGATCATCATTTACCTTAGGTCATGTCATTTATATGCAAAACTGTGATTTAATTTGTTTTATTATGCTTCCTATGCTTCTGTTTGTTTGTGCCATGCTCATGCTTGTGTGTTAAGCCTTGGTAATTAGTTTATCTATGCTTAACTCAACCTTAGGAGCAATGTTCATGTTGATCACTTCTCCAAATTAAGTGCTTAAGTCATACTTCCATGTATAAGCCCTAGAAACCTCTTTTGCTTAGGCTTTTAAAAAGTGTTTCATAAATTGTTTGCATATCAAAACTTTCTACAGCAAAGTTGTAGCAAATTTGATAAGGAACAAAAGTTGTTTTATGGCCATCTCATGAAAATGAACACATCTTGCTCAAAAAGTGCTTGCAAGGCAGTTTTGGGGGCTGTTTTGGCACTTAACCGATTTTGGCCAAGTCCTAGCGCCACCAGTTTGCTCGATCGATTTTGGGAGCTTCATATCTCTCAATCCTGGCCAATCTGGCTCTTGATCTAGTTGACAATGTTGTAGAACTCAGCTAGTACTTCAACTTTGTCAACTACACCATCTCCTAATTCGCCTTGGTTTGGGAGAAAATCTCTGTCAAAGTAGCTCTGTCAGTCGGTCTTCGTTTGGTCTGAATCGGAGCCGAGCTCGCCGTCGTGGTCGCCCAGCGTGACACCTGGCTGCCATTTGGCACCCGTACGCCGGCGTTGGCCCCACTCGTCAGGTCGACGACGTCGGCATGGACGCCACGACGCCCCGCACTCACCCAGCGCTCGTCCGCTCTCTTCCTTCCTCTCTCTCTCGCGACTCCGTCGGCGAAAGCGCCATCGCCATTGCCGCCGAGAGCTTCGCAAGCTCCCCGCGCCCTCGCCTCTGCGTCTTGCCTCGCCTCCGAGCGTCTCCAAGTCCGCCTCGAGCTCCTCCATCTTTTCCACCCCTTGGCTGGATGAGATCTCCCCGAGGTGAGCCGCATTTCGCAAGTTCGTCGTCGTCGAGTTCACGGCCGTCGCGAGCCCGATTCCAGCGAACCTCGCCGCTGCTTCGTTCTTGCCTCCTTTCTTCCCTCTGAGTTGCGTTAAGGTCTGCTTAGGCCTCGATGTCGGTGCACGTCACGCCATTCCGGCTATGGTACCACCGTCGTGCGGGAACACGGCCGCCGCACCGCCGTGCTCACCGCCGACAAGCACATCGCATGTGAGCAGGCTCACCGGAGCCATTAGGGTTAGGCGTTTCTACCTAGAAAGCTCCACGCTAACTCACTCGTGCTTAAGCCGCCCTTCCCCGACGCTCTACCGGTCGGAGATGGCCGGCGCAAGCCGGGGTAGCTCCGCCGTGCCGCCATGGCCGACGGCGACCCCTCTCCGTCGTTGTAAGCCTAGTGTCACCTACCTCCATCGATGCGGAATCACTCCAGGAGCACGTTGGTGCCCTTGGATCCGCCGGAGAAGCTCACCGTCGGCGAGCATTCGCCGGCGAAGGTGTCCCCTGTTCTCTGGGTCGCTGACGCGCGGGTCCCGCTGTCAGTGACTCAACGGTCCCCTTCTCTCTTTTATGAAACCAATTTTGTGGTGTTTCTTGAGATGGCTAGTTTTTAATAAAAATATAATATGTACCATGTTTTCTGGGAAAAATAATTGTTATGATTTAATCTTGTTATTTATGTATAAATTCATATCTCTTGATATACTGCTCCTTATGCTATGAAGTTTTTATGGCAGTCTCTGAGTGTTATTAGAATGCTATGATAAATATTTCATGATTTTTGGAGTACTGTATCTGTGATATGTAATTTATGTTTGTGATATGGCATGTTTTCTTATTTACATCATAATAAAAGTTTGGTGCTTATGCTGGTGCTCTACTTTTAGTGTCAAGCTTGTTTATGATAATAGTAACATGTAAATAATCTGAAATCTGTTGTTTGACACTATCTAAGCCATGTATCTTGATTTATGAAATAAGCCCCTTGATACATGTTAAATACTTATCTTAAGTTTGGCATGTGCAATTGCTCTAAAAATTTTGGGTAATGTCCAGATGCTATGTTTGTACTTCGGTAATTTCTATAGATTTTTCTGAGTACTTTTGCTGGTATCTTGTAATTATATCTGTTTATTGAATAAAATTAATAAGTGCCATGATATTAAATGTTTAAGGGTTAACATATGATGTTCTGGTCATTTTATGATATGTTTGTGCTTGTAAGCCATTTGGTTGGCACTGAATATGTTTTGGCTATGTCATCAAATAATTAATTGAAGGTTTATAGCTGTCCTGGACAGCAAGGGAGTAATCTAACCTTTGCTTGATGATAACTTGATTTGCTGGAGGACTTGGCTGAATCAAAGTTGTTGTAAACTTTATGAGCTTGCTGTGGTTTAATTTTGGGATCATTTCGTCCAATAGTTTAAAAGTTATATCTCTTCCAAGTTAGGTTCCAGAAATAGGTGTTCTCTGTTTTTCTGGGACAGAACCTGGAACTTTGTTTAAATGACTTGTTTAACTTATGAATCTTGCTATAATGTCTAAATATGAAATGTAGAAAATTTCATAAGCTTTCCAGAATGTCCTCATTCATATTTGTTGGATCTGTATAGCTCCAGTTATGATTTATTTCTTGAGCTGCTCTGTTATGTAAGGATTGCTGTTTATGGTTTGACTTGCTAAGTCTTGCTAAGTTAGTTAGTTATCTTGTATGAACTTGTTGTGACCGTTACTCCGTAAATGAGTGTCCAGTGAGTCTAATTATGTTATCAAGCATTCATCCTTTTAGGATGCACATATTCTTACTCATCGTGCATGCAATAGGTGCACCGGAAACGACCGCCGCGTTCGAGCTCCAAGTGAACCCCGAGGGCCAAGAGATCAACCCGGAGGTGGAGGTCCAGCAAGCCGGACACGAGGAGCCCGAAGAGGAGATTGAGTGCCCGAACCATGAGCCTGCATCGTTCGTGAAAGGCAAGCCCCGAAGCATCTTAAGTCTCCCCCTTTATTTTCGAAAGATTACTTGATTATGTTATATCTATTGATGCATTACGTATAGGAGTTGTGACAAAACCCTTGCTACATTTTACTCATTCCTTGTCCAGATATCTTACCACTACCTGGTTATAGAGATAGGATCGAGTAGCAGCTTAGTCATGCTTTAATCGGTAGAAGTCGGGTGATATCCTGTCACCTGCGCGAGATAGGGTTGTGTCGGATCACGATTGTCTTTATGAGCTATCGTGGAAGGAACCTAATTAAAATGACTTAAGCCAGACAGAGTTTTGCAAGGATGTAGTAACTCCGTCTGTGGCAGCTAAGGATCGATCATTGTACGTCCTCTTGTCATGTTGAATGCATGCCTAACACTTAGTTGGCCGGATAACTCGTTCCGACCACGAAGCCTAGTAGTATGACTCAGGCCGGAAGACCGGCAAGTATAAAGTGCGCACTACCGGAGGAAGTGCGGTGTGCGGGGGACCATTGGCGTAAGAGCAAAGGTAGGTGAGTTAAAATTCCTGACCTCCCTGGCAGAATGGTAGCCCTGGGAGTGCGGCGCTGATCGGAGCCGCGATCCTGAGTCGTACCAAAGGTGACCCGCTGGCTCTCCTACGGGGGAAGCTTGGGTGAGTGCTAGGAATAACCCTCCAGCTGGATAGGAATCGATTCGAATCGCCGTCTCTCCCGGATAGTGAGAACTTGACAGAGCAACGACAAACGTAGCATTCACTAAGTTCAATGGTTCTTGATAATGTTGTTGATGATAGCAAGGAAGAACATACGATGAACTTGATATGGTTATTATTGCTTGTAATAATCAAGTGATGTGTTTTAGTCCAGGAGCTAATCGAGTGATAGGCTAATGATGATTAATATGATGCTAATACCAGTTGTAAAGTAATCACTTAAGCTTTTGGCAAATGTTGAGTCAAGCCAGCTACACTTTATGCTCAAACTTGCATGATCCTTGGTGTCTTTTATGTTTTACTAGACGGGTAAGTCTAGCTGAGTACATCCTCGTACTCAGGGTTTATTCCCACCTGTTGCAGATGATATCTTTTATGATGGCTTCTGCAAGACCTGTCTCCATCCCGCTGGGGATGAAGACTAAACCGTTGGGCACGGTTCTCTAACTACTTCGTCTCTGTTGCTTTTGATGGATGGCATGAGACTTTGGCTGAAACAAGAACTTGTGAAATGAACTTTGGAATGTGAGTTGTAAACTATTTTGCTTCCGCTACTACAAACATGTGTTGTAATAACTAAGTAACTCCGATGTGGTGCCGCTTCGACGGCAATGAATGACTATATAACATTCGCTGTGTTATGTTGAACTGTTACGATCTTGGTTTGTTGCAAGTTGGTTCGAAGTCCTTCGTGATTTCAGTTGACTACCGGGATTAAATGGGCTCAAGTTTGGAAACTTGATTACTAGTTGATCGTTTCTACACTTGAACTCTTATAATTTGGTCGGTTCTGTGACAGCTGACATCGAAGCAAGTTTAGCATTATAAATGCAGCGTTTGTGTATTTAAAAACAAAAGAGTTTTCAAATAAAATTGTGAAAAATCAACACTTAATTATGCCAGTGGTCGAATCCTCCTTGCCCATATATGGACTATAGGTGGCTATTTAAATACTGACTTGGGGTGTTTTATTTATGCATCTCCGGCAGTACTCAGGTATGGATGTGTGATGACCGCACTATGCTACCCTGTGGTCTAATGGTAGAGGTAGCCTTCATATGTGAATTAGCCACATATGTCGCTAGATTTAAATTATGCAACGTCGCACCTACGCTCCGGTAAGTGTGAGCTGTGAGAGCATGAGCGTCCAAACGGCGGTCTAGGGGAGTGTTCGCGGTGGTTTTCTGGAGTGGATACATGTCTAACCATGGAACCACGAAAGAAATTTAATTGGGGAGCATTTAATTTCTCGGGTAGCTATGGTGTCATGGTTTGTGCATGTTGGCCATGTACAAGCAATGTGCACTTAGTTTACTGCTTTCTTGAGTGATATATTGGAAATTGTTGGGCTGAAATGAAGTTTTCTCCAGGTACTCTAACAGCGCACGTGTAAATCGCTAGTTATCGTATCAAGAGACGAATGTATGCCACCATATATCTGTTAGAATATTAATTTTTTAAGTTTGTGAGGACGTACGGTTCGTGCATGCATCATGTCGCATTCATACATACATTCTGTCTACTCCTTCCCTTACAATGTCATCCATTTTAATTAAATAAATGTTGCTTAAACTAATCCTCTTTTACCCACAGTTATTCCTTTCCACAGACGGACGTGCCCGCTTCACCTCGCCCCAGTGACACCTTTTTGAGCGAGTTTGGCACTCCTACTTTGCTCTGGAGGGTGCTACAGTCTGTAGGGTATACTGAGTCACCTCAGTATTCCTCATGGGAGGTGGATATGACAGGAGGTTTGCAGTGGTTTGCTGTGCAGGGGGTTGTTCCACCACATGGGGGCAGGCCTGCATGGACAGGGTGGACCTGCAACTCTGATGGGCAGACTCATAGGAAGCAGCTCAGGTTGCAGCCAATGCTATGCTGCTCAACATCTGTCAGAGGTTTGGTGATGAGCTGACAGGAGGGCTAGCGGCCTCCATTCCCAGTGCTGACCCAGCAGCAGCGGAGTGGAAGCAAGCTGATGGTTGTGCGTTGGTCCGAGGTAGAGGAGAGCGAGCTGAGAGTTCCAGTCCTGCTATGAGTGCTATGATGGCTGTGCTCAAGCTGTTCAGTCAGCGAGAGGACACCTATGTCTAGGTGATGGTGGCTGTCCGCCAGGCTCAGGAGATGCAACAGAAGGCTGAAAAGCGTGCTCACAAGTTTCGCAAGCAAGCTAGACTCCTAGAGCAAGCTCAGAAGGACCGCAATGACTAGGAAGACATTGCGGAGTACCGTAGGCAGCAGTGGGTGAAGGCCATTAGAGAGAGAGATCACAAGCAGGATCAGATGAGTCAGTTGGCTAGGGAGAGGGAGACAGTGTAGGAGCGCTTGGTGCAAATCACTCGTGACAGGGATACTACGCTCTGTGTGTCGGAGAACAGGCACCGGGCATGGGAGATGCACCGGATTCAGTCGCTTGAGCGGGAGAACTATCTGCAGGATCAGATTGAGGCTGGTCTTGTGGAGATTCACCATCTCAACAACTTGCTACACCCTATTCCTCGCCCTGTACCCGTGTATCCGGAGGTGGGACCTCAGGTGATCGTGGCTGATGATGATGGTATAGAGGTAGATGGACCAGCCGCGGCTGCACCACCTTTGCACGAGGATGTGGAGGACGAGGAGCTTGAGCCGGTTAGCAACGAGGATGGAGAGGCGATCTTTGACGCTGACTCGGATGACGAGCCTGGAGTGTAGTGGGTAGTTGATAGTTGTTCTGTGAGGATCTTTTGTAGTATGGCAGTCAGCAGTTGTGCTTTTGTAATCGTGTTGTAACATGGAACCTTGATCTTAGACTTATGATCTGTACTATGATAGTGTAATAACTTTATGGACCCAATGTGTTAACATTATCATGTTCGATCGGTTGTGACGATGTTTTTCCGTTGTTGTGCATATTGCGGATATCTGTGTCATGTGTTGGTTGGTGATGTTGTTTTGTGGAATTGAATTATTGTGCCTCTTTCTGTAAAGTTATTCTCTCGAATACTTTCAGGCATGAATATAAGTTCTTCTACGGCAAATCTTGTCATCATCAATGCTCACTGACTGTGTCTTTACAGATGTCTCGTGGCACTCGAGGTGCGGAACAGCGTGCGAACATGAACCCACCCCCTCCTCCACCACCAAATCCAGCTGAGCTGATGCAAATGATGGTGGAAAATCAGAGGATGCTCACTAAAATCATCAACCGGATGGCAAACCAGGGTGGTCGGAATGCACTGGATGGGCCAGCACCCAACCAGTACAGTAGCTTCAAGGATTTCATCGATACGAAGCCCCCATCCTTCAGAGAGGCTGAAGAACCCCTTCAAGCTGAGGAGTGGCTGAACACGGTGGAACAAAAGTTCCGCTTGCTTTGGCTGACCGAGGGTTTGAAGGCTGAGTATGCAGCTCACCAACTACAAGGATCGGCAGGCATATGGTGGAATCAGTATCGGGAGGCTCTCCCGGACAATATTGTGCTTGACTGGAATCTCTTCCGTGAAGCTTTCAAGGGGCATTTCATACCTTCTGGTGTCATGGAGATGAAGCATACTGAGTTCATGCAGTTAACTTAGGGAAACAAAACTTTGAAGGAGTATTTGCATGCTTTCAATCATCTGTCTTGGTATGCTCCTGAGTTTGTGAACACTGAGGCGAAGAAGATTGCTAGCTTCAAGAGGGGTCTTGGCCCCAAGTTGCTGAAAACTATGGGCCGCACTAAGTGTACAACTTTCGATGAGTTTGTCAGTGATGCTCTCACTCAAGAGAACTACAACACTGTGTACACTGCAACCATGACTCGCAAGAGGGCTTTTGAGGCCGGGGCGAGGGCATCTCAGTCCAAGGCTCCAGTGGCAGCTAGGCCCCAGTATCGTGCTCCAACTCCTAACCAGCGATATCGCCCTCCAGCAAAGAAGAATCAGGCGAAGACAGGGTTCCGCAAGTTTTACTCTATTGCTCTTCCTAGGGGCAACACGGGTCCCAGCTATGCCAAGACTCCACCGGCCAACCGTCCATGCTGGAACTATAATCAGACCGAACACTGGCAAAGCAACTGTCCCTACCTGCCAAAGAAGGGCAACCAAGGGAACGTCTGCCAGGGGCGTGTTCACTATAAAACTGTGGAAGCAATCCCTGCTGGTGAGGTAGTTACGGCTGGTAAGTTTCTAGTCAATCAATGTGATGCACTTGTGCTTTTTGATTCAGGAGCATCGCATTCTTTTATGAGTTCGGACTTTGTGTCTAAGCATAATCTCAAGACAATTACACTTGATAAGGGCAGTTATTGCATTAGTGCCACTGGAAATGATATTTCGACCAGTCAAGTGGTTTTGGGGGCAACTCTGGAAATAGGAGACCATCAGTTTCTTGCTGATCTGGTTGTTCTACCCGGTGTGGGTATAGATGTAATTCTGGGTATGAAGTGGATGAGTGGCAACGGAGTTCTTATCAACACCACCACTCGTGTAGTGATGTTGAGAGACCCGAATACCAAAGAGGCGTTCTTAGTGCAGCTTCCTCGAGATATTCAAATCCGTAGCACGATGAATGCAGTTACATCTAGGGCCATCAAGGATATTCTAGTTGTGTGTGTGTTCCCGGATGTATTCCCTGATGATATGCCCGGGCTTCCTCCAGATCGGGATGTGGAGTTCAAAATTGAATTGATCCCAGGTACCGCTCCTATCTCTAGAAGACCATATAGAATGCCACCAAATGAACTAGCTGAGCTTAAGACCCAGTTGAATGAGTTGTTAAAGAAGGGTCTTATCCATCCTAGTTCTTCTCCTTGGGGTTGTCCGGCTATCTTTGTGAAGAAGGATCATTCCTTGCGTATGTGTGTGAACTATCGTCCTCTGAATGCGGTGACCATCAAGAATAAATACCCTCTTCCCCGCATTGATATCCTATTTGACCAGTTGTCTAAAGCCAAGGTATTCTCCAAGATTGATTTGCGATCTGGGTATCATCAGATCAAGATCCGGCCTGAAGATGTACCTAAGACAGCTTTCTCGACGAGGTATGGGTTGTATGATTATCTTGTCATGTCCTTCGGTCTCACAAATGCGCCTGCTCACTTCATGTATCTCATGAATTCGGTATTCATGCCCGAATTAGACAAGTTTGTGGTGGTCTTCATTGATGATATCTTGGTATATTCTCGCAATGAAGAAGAGCATGCAGAGCATCTGCGTGTAGTGTTGTCGCGCTTGAGTGAGCATCAGCTTTATGCTAAGTTCAGCAAATGTGAGTTTTAGCTGAAGAAAGTACCTTTCTTGGGCCATGTCTTATCTGAAGAAGGTATCTCGGTGGATCCAGCTAAAGTGCAAGAAGTGTTGGATTGGAAGGTTCCAACTTCGGTGCACGAGGTTTGGAGTTTTCTCGGTCTGGCTGGGTATTATCGTCGATTCATTTTGGAATTTTCAAAAATATCCAAGCCTATGACTCACCTACTTCAGAAAGATGAGAAGTTTGTGTGGACGCCTGAGTGTGAAGAGGCATTCCACAAGTTGAGGACATTGCTAACATTAGCTCCTGTCCTAGCTCAGCGTGATATTGAGAAGCCCTTCGATGTCTTTTGTGACGCATCGGGTATTGGTTTGGGCTGTGTGTTGATGCAAGAAGGTCGCGTTATCGCGTATGCCTCATGCCAACTTCGAAAGCATGAGGTCAACTACCCTACTCATGACTTAGAATTGGCTGCAGTTGTCCATGCCTTAAAAATCTGGAGGCACTATTTGATGGTTAATCTGTGCAATATTTACACTGATCATAAGAGTCTCAAGTACATCTTCACTCAACCTGAATTGAACATGCGGCAGTGAAGGTGGCTTGAGTTGATTAAAGATTATAATCTCCAAGTGCACTACCATCCGGGCAAGTCAAACGTGGTTGCGGATGCCTTAAGTCAGAAAGCGCACTGTCATTCAGTTCAAATGGAAGATCCATTGTTGTCACATCTTATGCACCCACTTGTGCTCAACCAGATTTCTCTGGATAGTTTTCTTCGCAATCGAGTCATCAAATTACAGCAAACCGATGTAGGCATCTATAAAGAGGAAAATGAAAAAAAAGAAACCAAGCATTTCCGGGTCGATGAGAACGGAATCCTATGGTTCAAGGATCGACTCGTGGTCCCAAAAGACCGTGAGCTGCGAAATCAGATCTTATCTAAAGCATGTTGACGGTTCTTAAGTATCAATTTTAATTATCAAATAAACAAGAGAAAGGACCAATATGCAACCATCACCTAGAATTAGGGTTTGATCTGACAGAATTCCACGAGTTTTGTTGTTTACCTATTTCTGCAGGGGGTTATCAGGAAATAAGGAAGAAAGGCCCACATGTCGGGATTACATAGAGATATCAACGCACCGCGCAATTTTACATCATCTAGAAGACTCTAGAAGCCACGAGACCGAAGCGGAGGCGAAGCTGGGCCAGGCCCAGGGCGCCCGCCCTGGAAGCCTGGGCGCCCGCCCTCCTGCTGGAGCCAAATCAGGACTCCTTCGCTCGGGATATTCCACCGACCTATTGGATCAAGAAAAACATAGTACCACCTCGGCTATCGACCCAAAAACGCATAGAAGGGGAGGACTATATAAGCGAGGCCCCCCTGGCCCCTGGAAGACATGAAGAAATTATCATAGAGACTGAGGGGTGCCCTCGAAGGAAAACCTCTTCTCTAATTAATATTTCTTTTTAGGCTTAGCAATCAATGTAAGGTAGAAATAGATCTTCTAGTTTCTACTAGATTGAGAGAGATAGAGTGGAGGTGAAGAGTGGAGGAAGCCCGGCCTGTCGGTGTCTACTCCAAGCTTGTGCCTGCGGGATCAAGTTCTCCTAACCCGAAGCTTGCTCCTAGGATTCTTCAGTAATTCGACTTCTAAATTCTAGTAAGTTCTTGTTTTATTGTTCTTATGGTTTATGAGTTTACTTTAATCTCTTCGCGTAGAGTTTAGAGTAATCATTGCTGGCGTAAACGTGGTGTTTAGGCTGGGGTACTCATAGATATTCCCTGACTAGCTGGACCGTGGTAGTAGTGAGGAACGTGACATTTCCGAGCTACCTTTGTAGATCACATCTCGTTAGCAGGAAGGATAGGGTTTATAGGTGCGGGTCGAACATCCTTTGTGGTGTCTAGATTCCGTTAGCCTCCCCATTAGAACAGTAGATCATCCTTACCAAGGTTAGAAGGAGACTACGGTTGCAGTCTTCTCTATTTATCACTCACATCGAAAGACATTCTTTGTGCCTAAAGGGATAGTAGCAATAGATTTGGTTAGTCAGATGCACCCTTTCTCCCAGTGGTAAAAATATAAATACGATAACTCTGGATAACCTCCCGGGTGAAATGCTCACCGATATCCGTGCGCTTGCGGATCATTTCCTTATTGCGTTACCAAATATCAACAAGCATTTCTGGCGCCGTTGCCGGGGAGAAAGACGGTTTGCTGAGATAACTTTGAGTCTTGCTATTATCTTGTATTATACTTTTATACTTTTATTCTTTTATCTTTTTATCTTTATGGATAACTCAAATTCCATACCTATTATTAAATTCTTTGCACCTTCGGAGACCAGCCATAGACCATGGGAGTCAACACGTCCTGCCCCTAATTATGATCTGTGTCCGGAGTTGATTGCAATAGGTCAAAACCAACCCTTTTCTATAGCTGAGGTCCTATCTTTTAATCAAAAAGATAATGCACTTTTAGCTACACCTAGGGAATCTTTTAATTTTTCTATAAATTCTAGTTTAGACCTAGCCTTGCAAGACCATGTTTTTCCTAGATATTTTCACATTGGTCTTAATCATATAACCTTTGGTAGAGTCTTTCTTTCTTTATCTATTAGTAAAGGAAGGTATGTCTTCATTCGTGGACATCCTTCTTGTACTAGTCTTCATAGAAAAATCATAGAGATAGAGAAGGAATCATCTCCCATACAAGGAGAGGAAGTTTCAATAGCCGATTTCCAAATATTTCAATCCCATAATTCGGCTATCCAACCCATCCTTGAGCCTAATAATCTCTACTATGCTCTTTCTCTTGAACCTCCTGATAATCCTATGAATCTCTCTAGACATCCCATGCATAAGAAGGAGGATCGAGAAGAGCAACATCAATGGCTAGAGGGCATTAAAAATCCATGTGCTATCACCATTGAATGGATAGATAAAACAAACTTGAGAGACAATCCTAGAGGAATTTTAAGCATTCATGAAGAATCATCCCTGGAGTTTAAGAATGAGAGAAACAACAGTGAGCATGGAAGTTATTTCATAAATACCTCACCTAGTCCTTGCTCATATAAAACATCTCTCCAATCAATTTGTCTCTCCATCCTTACCACATTTGAGATCTCCAACCCCCTCTCCCTCTACATTTATAAAAAACTTTAAAAGAGCGGTTGTCGATGCATATGTTTATAATAAATATTGCAGATCTCGTCGAGTTAATTGATGGTTTCCCAAGGACAAGCTTAGTGTCCTAAAACAAGCACTTATCAGATTGTAACATGAACTTCTAATTACTTGCAACATTACCTTGTGTATTGAGCATATAAGATAATTGTAGAAATATTCCTTCGGGTATTCTTGTCACTAACCTTTCTAGGATTGGAGCAAGAAGACCGGATGAATGACAAGCGCAAGGTATGCCCAACCAATCAACATGCAACATTGGATTAAATTCATCCAATCTTGAATTTTGCAAAATTCAAGCTTAGGGGAGTACTTCACATAAAACATCCTTTGCCATGTTGCTATGTTGGTTGTCCTTACCTTTGAGACATGCTCAATTTGTTAAATACTAATCACACTACTTCATCTCCACTTAAGTAGATCTCTATAAATGCCATCACGCTACCTTTGTTTATCCTAGTAAGTGTTAGTTTGGAAGTACTGCACATACTTCTATTGGCTTTTAAATTAAGCATGGTGCTTAGGTTAAACAGCCTTCCTTAATCTGATTAGACATGGAGTCTAGTTCGGTTATCGAACTAAAAATTGCTTGTGTAGACATTGGTTTATTTTGTGGGACTAACCCCTGCAGGAAAACTTTCAATATCAACCTGGGAAGTCCTGAGATAAACTCACATTGGAGATAAAGAAAGTGACACATGAAGTTTAACAATTTGCACAAGAAAGACGTAGCTCATAAGAGATGATCCATGGAGGGAGCCACAAACACGATGCACAACCGCTAGAAAGGAAAGCTTCTACAAGGTGATACTGTACCATCACTCTTCAAAGGTAACATCTTAAGGTACTTGACTATCCTTTTATAAGTTTCTCCTTGGTTCTAGCATTCACATAAATAAAGAGACAAACATGTATGATTTATAACTCCAGATAACCAACTCAATTAATTCAACATGTTTGGTCCTTTAATCTTTGTTCTTAGAACTACCTTCGTAATCCCACGCTCCTAAACATATAAGCTTATATGTTGCACATTCAATGTTTGGAAGATATAAACAAAACATAAATATAGATAGATTATCTTTCCATTAGGTTGAGCCATCTGATCTGACAAATGTTTCAAATACTACACTCATGATCTTATTATCCATCAACTTTGTCTTGCTCACTATGCTTAAGGTTAGAGAAGAACAAATACACTTTTGGTTCTGTTGGTGTTTTCCACCAACAGAGCCCATGCACTTGATCTCTGCCTTGTCTCTATGAACAGGTACACTTCAAGCAAAACATGGAGGAGTTTTACAACTCCCAGACTCCACCAAGTGAAGGACCTGGATCTATGAGCACAAACACACTGAGCAGGATATTGCCAACACCATACTTCGAACTACTAGGCAAAGAAGAACATGGGTGACACCGTATCAAGAGGTGCAGATGTCAAGGTCCACACCTAATCAAATGATGCACCTAAGGGATGAAGATGGTGGAAAGTCTTATCTAGAAGGCTTAAAACATTAGATCCTTGTCGGAAGAGGTCAACATCGTCGACTCAAGTCACTTTTTTTTGATCAAGAAGGACGACCCTGGTGTTCCAAGCATCGAATGCACAATCAACAGATACTATTTTTAGAAGACACTCTACGACACCGGACCTGATGTCAACATAATGGCCGCAGTCACTTATCAGCTCCTGCATGGAACCATGCCCCTACAACCAATATATATTTAGCTCCAGATGATTTTCAGAACATTGATATGGGAGAAGACGAGTACGATCCACCCATCATCCTTGGAAGACCATTCCTCAACACTATCCAAGTTATCATCTACATTGGAACCGGAGAAGTCCACGTGTATTTCCACTCTGAGAAGGTTCGCCATTACTTTAATGATTCTAACTATATAGTTGAAGATTCTAAGCAGGTCAGGACAAGAAGAAGACGACGCAACCGCAACCAGAGGAGGCAAATCATCAAGGACGGATGGGCAGACTACGAAGGAGAAGTTGTAAGGTCAGAAGACGTTGAGTTTAAACAGAATTATCCAGAGGAGACCGAAGCACCAAGTCAGGTGTGGAAAATGAAGATAACTATACATGAAGAGGAGGCGCTGCCGGAAGTACCGACTACGCCACCCAATGAACCTCAGGATAATTGAGAAGGAGGAGAGTCCCGTTCGGAGGACTTAAAAACACCGAACGCCTTGCCAAGAGGTAAACTTGGTAGTTATCCTTTCCCTTTCAATTATTTCAAGTAGTTCACTTAGTTAATTAAGTTCTAAACAGAAAGTAAAAATGTGAAAAACAGTAAGCCCCATGTGAGGATACGAGTGGCATAAAACCCATAAGTACATTCACTGTGGTGGCATAAAAATAAAATAAAAATAATTTTCTGCTTTATAAAATAAAAATATAAAAACAGGGAGTAATAATTATTAAGGAGTCTCAATATGATAAAGGCTAGATATTTATGCTAACACTTAATTAGTTCCACAAGCTTTGTTGTCTATTTGAGCTCCACAGAATCTAAGAATCAAGAAGACTAGCAGACGGAGGATATTCTAATCGCTGTCACAATGCTGCTGACTTTCAAATACACCTCTGCCACCTGCTAGCTACTTCAAGAGAAATTACGTCAAAATTCAGCTTGGGGGAGAGCACCCCCATTTATCTCGATAAGTATTTCTATCTATCTTTATACTTATATTATTTTAGAATATAAATATACATAACTATGAAAAACCAAATAAAGATTTTATGCTTATATATATATGTCTTTTGCTTAGTGTGTTTAACAAATAAATAAAGTGGGTATGCTAATCTGTATCTAAATAAAACTCAAGCATGGAAATGATGAATAGTTGCTCTGCCTAATTTGCACATTTAAGTTCTCTCTCAAGTTTAGACATAACTGTTATAATTTAAAGCTTGCTCTAGACCTAAACTTGTGGGATGAAAACTTGATCTGAAATCTAAGTTGTTAACGGATACGATATGGGAAGGTTGAGCTGCTGTTAATCTGTTTCTAGAGATGCTAGAATTCTGGAGAATTTTATCTTTGGAAATCTTTAAAATGTTGCATGATGAGTTCCTATATGATGAGAGTTTAAATTCCTACCACAGCCATATATACATGCTTGCTAGACTTCGAGCCACACATTTACTTTTTACTGCTTATGAGCATTGAGTGTGGTCAAGCTGTGTAGACCCTTAGGAGCTTGTCATGTGGTTAAATCAAGATTCACTTGCACGTTCACTCACACATGCTACTTCTACTCCGGAAGTACCATCCACATATATCCATACATTTCCGTCTTCAGAATCACCCAAAAATATTCTACTCCTAATCCGGGAGAGAATAGCCAAAAATAATTTTGTTCTTCCTTGTGTAATAAATGCCTCAAGATCAATAAAGAGTATTATTATCATTACTATTATTATGTTTTGTGTGTCTCTACTTTATTTTTGTGCAAGAAAGCAGAAAACAAGTATGGGGGAAATCCCTCAACATGACAAACACACTCCGACTACACCACTCCACGATTCAGGTACACACTCTGCACACTTTACTTTACACATACAACTATTTTGGATTATGCAGATTACTGTTTCCGACATAATAAATTAAAAGGATTAAAATATTTCTAATCATGATTAATCTCAATCTGTGATATTTCCTGAAAACTTGCAATTAGTATAAAATCATTTTAAAACCCTGTGTTACTTAAGTCAATATAGAATATGTGATGATAGAGTATGAGTTTCTTATTCTTGATATCATTGTTGCTTGGAGAATTTATTTCAAAATATTCAAATTTCTAGCTACCATCCTCAGTGTTTTATATGCCTGATAAAACTGAAAATATTAATTATGATTATAAAAGCTATCTGCTCTGTATTGAGTTTGTTCAAAATGAGTTAGACCCTTGTTGAGAGATTTATCATGCTCCCAAGATCAAGACATTATTTCAGAAAGATTCACTCTTCCGAAGTATTATTGCATTAGAGGCATGGGCTATGCAAAAATAGAAATATTTTGAGGAAATAAAAAGGAGCAAGTGCTCGATAACCTCGCAGAAAAAAATGGACAAGTGTCCGGCAGTAGAATTAGGGGTACCTCGGTACCCACTTAAAAAAAAAGAAAAGAGAAAAAAAATGATAGCCCATGGTCCCTCTAATAAGCAATATGCCAGCAAGAGTTGACAAAGATTTTAATTTTCAAAGTCTTTGATCTAAGAGTATGACATTTCCCTCCTCGGATCCCGTTTTGATCAGGCAATAAATCCAAAGTAAGTATGCTTGAGAATTTTTGCCAAATAAAACAGCCTCAGTGAGATATATATATAAAAGATAATGAGTGATCTGAGAAAACCTATGAGGATCAAAAGGTATGCTAACTTTCTTTCAAAATTATAAAAAAAAAACTCCAAGTGACAGGATTGAGAAGAAAGGATCTTTACTCTTAACCATATACTTCCTGACTATGGTACACAGTGGAATTTTAACACCCTGCAATTATAAAGAGAATGTTTTAAATATTTACCCCAGATATTGTTCTTAACCATCCTTTTCTCGAGGACGAGTAAAAGCCTAAGTATGGGGGTATTTGTTGACGGTTCTTAAGTATCAATTTTAATTATCAAATAAACAAGAGAAAGGACCAATATGCAAACATCACCTAGAATTAGGGTTTGATCTGACAGAATTCCACGAGTTTTGTTGTTTACCTATTTCTGCAGGGGGTTATCAGGAAATAAGGAAGAAAGGCCCACATGTCGGGATTACATAGAGATATCAACGCACCGCGCAATTTTACATCATCTAGAAGACTCCAGAAGCCACGAGACCGAAGCGGAGGCGAAGCTGGGCCAGGCCCAGGGCGCCCGCCCTGGAAGCCTGGGCGCCCGCCCTCCTGCTGGAGCCAAATCAGGACTCCTTCGCTCGGGATATTCCACCGACCTATTGGATCAAGAAAAACATAGCACCACCTCGGCTATCGACCCAAAAACACATAGAAGGGGAGGACTATATAAGCGAGGCCCCCTGGCCCCTGGAAGACATGAAGAAATTATCATAGAGACTGAGGGGTGCCCTCGAAGGAAAACCTCTTCTCTAATTAATATTTCTTTTTAGGCTTAGCAATCAATGTAAGGTAGAAATAGATCTTCTAGTTTCTACTAGATTGAGAGAGATAGAGTGGAGGTGAAGAGTGGAGGAAGCCCGGCCTGTCGGTGTCTACTCCAAGCTTGTACCTGCGGGATCAAGTTCTCCTAACCCGAAGCTTGCTCCTAGGATTCTTCAGTAATTCGACTTCTAAATTCTAGTAAGTTCTTGTTTTATTGTTCTTATGGTTTATGAGTTTACTTTAATCTCTTCGCGTAGAGTTTAGAGTAATCATTGCTGGCGTAAATGTGGTGTTTAGGCTGGGGTACTCATAGATATTCCCTGACTAGCTGGACCGTGGTAGTAGTGAGGAACGTGACATTTCCGAGCTACCTTTGTAGATCACATCTCGTTAGCAGGAAGGATAGGGTTTATAGGTGTGGGTCGAACATCCTTTGTGGTGTCTAGATTCCGTTAGCCTCCCCATTAGAACAGTAGATCATCCTTACCAAGGTTAGAAGGAGACTACGGTTGCAGTCTTCTCTATTTATCACTCACATCGAAAGACATTCTTTGTGCCTAAAGGGATAGTAGCAATAGATTTGGTTAGTCAGATGCACCCTTTCTCCTTATTGCGTTACCAAATATCAACAAAGCTCATTCATCCAAGTTGTCTATCCATCCTGGTAGTAGCAAGATGTATTTGGATCTGAAACCTCTGTTTTGGTGGATAAAGATGAAAAAGGAGATTGCTGCTTTTGTCGCTCGTTGTGACAACTGTTGTCGTGTGAAGGCCGTTCACATGAAAGCAGGCTTACTTCAACCCTTGTCAATTCCTGGTTGGAAATGGGAAGAAGTTAGCATGGATTTCATCGTTGGACTCCCAACTTCTGTTAAGGGTTTCGACTCTATCTGGGTAATTATAGATCGTTTGACCAAGGTTGCTCGTTTTATTCCAGTTCGAACTGACGATCGTCCACATCAGTATGCGGAATTGTACTTCAAGCACATTGTTCGTCAGTATGGTGTGCCTCGAACTATCATATCAGATCATGGGCCACTGTTCACTGCCCGTTTTTGGGAGTGTCTTCATGAGCAGGTTGGTACTCACTTGGTTCGTAGTTCGGCATATCATCCTCAAACGTCCGGCCAAACTGAACGTGTTAACCAAATCCTAGAAGACATGCTGAGAGCATGTGCTCTCTCTTCAAAGGGTTCTTGGGTAAAGTGGTTGCCGTTAGCTGAGTTCTCTTATAAGAATAGTTACCAAGAGAGCATCAAGATGGCTCCATTTGAAGCCCTGTATGGTCGAAAATGTCGAACCCCGTTGAATTGGGTGGAACCCGGGGAGCGAAGGTATTATGGCATCGATTTCATGAACGAAGCGGACCAGCAAGTCCGTACCATCCAGCAACATCTGGAAGCTGCTCAAGCTCGTCAGAAAAGTTATGCTGATAAGAAAAGGAAGTCGATTGAGTTTGCAGTCGGTGACCATGTGTATATCAAGGTGTCTCCGATGAAAGGTGTACAAAGGTTTGGAGTCAAGCGAAAGCTTGCACCTCGTTACGTGGGGCCTTATCAGATTCTCGAGAGAAAAGGGAACGTGGCATACAAAGTTCAACTACCAGTTGAGCTTCGAGCTATTTTTCCTGTCTTTCACGTATCACAATTGAAGAAATGCCTTCGTGTTCCGGAGGAACGAGTGGAAGTTTGGGATATCAAGTTGAAATCTGACTTGGTGTATAAAGAGAAACCGGTAGCGATTGTCGACCGCAAGGAACGGGTGACTCGTAATCGTGTGGTTAACTTCTACAAAGTGTTGTGGAGTGACCACGGGGAGGAAGATGCCACTTGGGAGACGGAGGACTATTTAAAAGAAGTTTATAATACATTGTTCAAAAATCAGTAAGCTTCCAAACCTCGGGACGAGATTTTTGTAACGGGGGAGGGCTGTTACACCCCAGTGTTATGGTTGCATCAATCACATGCATAACATGAGCATCATCATCTACTCAAGCATATCATGATCATCATTTACCTTAGGTCATGTCATTTTATGCAAAACTGTGATTTAATTTGTTTTATTATGCTTCCTATGCTTCTGTTTGTTTGTGCCATGCTCATGCTTGTGTGTTAAGCCTTGGTAATTAGTTTATCTATGCTTAACTCAACCTTAGGAGCAATGTTCATGTTGGTCACTTCTCCAAATTATGTGCTTAAGTCATACTTCCATGTATAAGCCCTAGAAACCTCTTTTGCTTAGGCTTTTAAAAAGTGTTTCATAAATTGTTTGCATATTAAAACTTTCTACAGCAAAGTTGTAGCAAATTTGATAAGGAACAAAATTTATTTTATGGCCATCTCATGAAAATGATCACATCTTGCTCAAAAAGTGCTTGCAAGGCAGTTTTGGGGGCTGTTTTGGCACTTAACCGATTTTGGCCAAGTCCTAGCGCCACCAGTTTGCTCGATCGATTTTGGGAGCTTCATATCTCTCAATCCCGGCCAATCTGACTCTTGATCAGTTGACAATGTTGTAGAACTCAGCTAGTACTTCAACTTTGTCAACTACACCATCTCCTAATTTGCCTTGGTTTGGGAGAAAATCTCTGTCAAAGTAGCTCTGTCAGTCGGTCTTCGTTTGGTCTGAATCGGAGCCGAGCTCGCCGTCGTGGTCGCCCAGCGCGACACCTGGCTGCCATTTGGCACCCGTACACCGGCGTTGGCCCCGCTCGTCAGGTCGACGACGTCGGCATGGACGCCACGACGCCCCGCACTCACCCAGCGCTCGTCCACTCTCTTCCTTCCTCTCTCTCTCTCACGACTCCGTCGGCGAAAGCGCCATCGCCATTGCCGCCGAGAGCTTCGCAAGCTCCCCGCGCCCTCGCCTCTGCGTCTTGCCTCGCCTCCGAGCGTCTCCAAGTCCGCCTCGAGCTCCTCCATCTTTTCCACCCCTTGGCTAGACCAGATCTCCCCGAGGTGAGCCGCATTTCGCAAGTTCGTCGTCGTCGGGTTCACGGCCGTCGCGACCCCGATTCCAGCGAACCTCGCCGCTGCTTCGTTCATGCCTCCTTTCTTCCCTCTGAGTTGCGTTAAGGTCTGCTTAGGCCTCGGTGTCGGTGAACGTCACGCCATTCCGGCTATGGCACCACCGTCGTGCGGGAACACGGCCGCCGCACCGCCGTGCTCACCGCCGACAAGCACATCGCATGTGAGCAGGCTCACCGGAGCCATTAGGGTTAGGCGTTTCTACCTAGAAAGCTCCACGCTAACTCACTGGTGCTTAAGCCGCCCTTCCCCGACGCTCTACCGGTCGGAGATGGCCGGCGCAAGCCGGGGTAGCTCCGCCGTGCCGCCATGGCCGACGGCGACCCCTCTCCGTCGTTGTAAGCCTAGTGTCACCTACCTCCATCGATGCGGAATCACTCCAGGAGCACGTTGGTGCCCTTGGATCCGCCGGAGAAGCTCACCGTCGGCGAGCATTCGCCGGCGAAGGTGTCCCCTGTTCTCTGGGTCGCTGACGCGCGGGTCCCGCTGTCAGTGACTCAACGGTCCCCTCCTCTCTTTTATTCAAATTCAGATTTTTGGCATTCTTGCAAAAATCATATCTTCAGTTTCTGAGATCCAAAAATTATGAAACCAATTTTGTGGTGTTTCTTGAGATGGCTAGTTTTTAATAAAAATATAACATGTACCATATTTTCTGGGAAAAATAATTGTTATGATTTAATCTTGTTATTTATGTATAAATTCATATCTCTTGATATACTGCTCCTTATGCTATGAAGTTTTTATGGCAGTCTTTGAGTGTTATTAGAATGCTATGATAAATATTTCATGATTTTTGGAGTACTGTATCTGTGATATGTAATTTATGTTCGTGATATGACATGTTTTCTTATTTACATCATAATAAAAGTTTGGTGCTTATGCTGGTGCTCTACTTTTAGTGTCAAGCTTGTTTATGATAATAGTAACATGTAAATAATCTGAAATCTGTTGTTTGACACTATCTAAGCCATGTATCTTGATTTATGAAATAAGAGCCTTGATACATGTTAAATACTTATCTTAAGTTTGGCATGTGCAATTGCTCTAAAAATTTTGGGTAATGTCCAGATGCTATGTTTGTACTTCGGTAATTTTTATAGATTTTTCTGAGTACTTTTGCTGGTATCTTGTAATTATGTCTGTTTATTGAATTAAATTAATAAGTGCCATGATATTAAATGTTTAAGGGTTAACATATGATGTTCTGGTCATTTTATGATATGTTTGTGCTTGTAAGCCATTTGGTTGGCACTGAATATGTTTTGGCTATGTCATTAAATAATTAATTGAAGGTTTATAGCTGTCTTGGACAGCAAGGGAGTAATCTAACCTTTGCTTGATGATAACTTGATTTGCTGGAGGACTTGTCTAAATCAAAGTTGTTGTAAACTTTATGAGCTAGCTGTGGTTTAATTTTGGGATTATTTCGTCCAATAGTTTAAAAGTTATATCTCTTCCAAGTTAGGTTCCAGAAATAGGTGTTCTCTGTTTTTCTGGGACAGAACCTGGAACTTTGTTTAAATGACTTGTTTAACTTATGAATCTTGCTATAATGTCTAAATATTAAATGTATAAAATTTCATAAGCTTTCCAGAATGTCCTCATTCATATTTGTTGGATCTGTATAGCTCCAGTTATGATTTATTTCTTGAGCTGCTCTGTTATGTAAGGATTGCTGTTTATGGTTTGACTTGCTAAGTCTTGCTAAGTTAGTTAGTTATCTTGTATGAACTTGTTGTGACCGTTACTCCGTAAATGAGTGTCCAGTGAGTCTAATTATGTTATCAAGCATTCATCCTTTTAGGATGCACATATTCGTACTCATCGTGCATGCAATAGGTGCACCGGAAACGACCGCCGCGTTCGAGCTCCAAGTGAACCCCGAGGGCCAAGAGATCAACCCGGAGGTGGAGGTCCAGCAAGCCGGACACGAGGAGCCCGAAGAGGAGATTGAGTGCCCGAACCATGAGCCTGCATCGTTCGTGAAAGGCAAGCCCCGAAGCATCTTAAGTCTCCCCCTTTATTTTCGAAAGATTACTTGATTATGTTATATCTATTGATGCATTACGTATAGGAGTTGTGATAAAACCCTTGCTGCATTTTACTCATTCCTTGTCGAGATATCTTACCACTACCTAGTTATAGAGTTAGGATCGAGTAGCAGCTTAGTCATGCTTTAATCGGTAGAAGTCGGGTGATATCCTGTCACCTGCGCGAGATAGGGTTGTGTCGGATCACGATTGTCTATATGAGCTATCGTGGAAGGAACCTAATTAAAATGACTTAAGCCAGGCAGAGTTTTGCAAGGATGTAGTAACTCCGTCTGTGGCAGCTAAGGATCGATCATTGTACGTCCTCTTGTCATGTTGAACGCATGCCTAACACTTAGTTGGCCGGATAACTCGTTCCGACCACGAAGCCTAGTAGTATGACTCAGGCCGGAAGACCGACAAGTATAAAGTGCGCACTACCGGAGGAAGTGCGGTGTGCGGGGGACCATTGGCGTAAGACCAAAGGTAGGTGAGTTAAAATTCCTGACCTCCCTGGCAGAATGGTGGCCCTGGGAGTGCGGCGCTGATCGGAGCCGCGATTCCTGAGTCGTACCAAAGGTGACCCGCTGGCTCTCCTACGGGGGAAGCTTGGGTGAGTGCTAGGAATAACCCTCTAGCTGGATAGGAATCGATTTGAATCGCCGTCTCTCCCGGATAGTGAGAACTTGATAGAGCAACGACAAACGTAGCATTCACTAAGTTCAATGGTTCTTGATAATGTTGTTGATGATAGCAAGGAAGAACATATGATGAACTTGATATGGTTATTATTGCTTGTAATAATCAAGTGATGTGTTTCAGTCCAGGTGCTAATCTAGTGATAGGCTAATGATGATTAATATGATGCTAATACCAGTTGTAAAGTAATCACTTAAGCTTTTAGCAATTGTTGAGTCAAGCCAGCTACACTTTATGCTAAAACTTGCATGATCCTTGGTGTCTTTTATGTTTTACTAGACGGGTAAGTCTAGCTGAGTACATCCTCGTACTCAAGGTTTATTCCCACCTGTTGCAGATGATATCTTTTATGATGGCTTCTGCAAGACCTGTCTCCATCCCGCTGGGGATGAAGACTAAACCGTTGGGCACGGTTCTCTAACTACTTCGTCTCTGTTGCTTTTGATGGGTGGCATGAGACTCTGGCTGAAACAAGAACTTGTGAAATGAACTTTGGAATGTGAGTTGTAAACTATTTTGCTTCCGCTACTACAAACATGTGTTGTAATAACTAAGTAACTCCGATGTGGTGCCGCTTCGACGGCAATGAATGACTATGTAACATTCGCTATGTTATGTTGAACTATTACGATCTTGGTTTGTTGCAAGTTGGTTTGAAGTCCTTCATGATTTCAGTTGACTACCGGGATTATATGAGCTCAAGTTTGGAAACTTGATTAGTAGTTGATCGTTTCTACACTTGAACTCTTATAATTTGGTCGGTTCTGTGACAAAGAGTGTATAGTATGCCAACTTATTTAAATTGCGAATGAATGCTTTGTTATAGGCATGACACTCCTGAATTATAGTAGCAACTCTTGATCAACAACCATACTTAATTATTTGCTCGGGACGAGCAAAGGTTAAGCTTGGGGGTCTTGTTGGCAGTCACTATGGAGGATTTTATACTGCCAACTTAGACTAAAAAGAAAAGGAATAAACATATTTAAATTGCATATGCTTTTGCTATTGACATAGTTCCACTTGTACCATGGTATTTTGTTTTGTAGGATTTATAATGTGACAAGTGGAAGAAAACAATAAAATAAAGAAAGCGCAATTTACAAAAGACGAATTCACAATTGCGCAATCAAAAATAAACAAGAAGCCCACCTTCAACATCGAACTGGACCCAATCATAACCAAAGCAGGAAAGGAGGTCCAGCAGGGAGCAAGCCTCGCGAAGGCGGTGGCTAGGTGGGGCCCACCAGGTTGCGGGCGCACCTGGTTGCGGGCGCAACCTTGGTGGTGGCAAACTGGCCCCACCTTTCTCTGGCGGTTGCATGCCGCCATGCATAGGACGGTTTCATCTACTACCATATTTAGATCCCCCGAACCGTCCTCGTTGGGCTATAAATAGATGGCTCCCCCTCATTTGTAAAACACACATCATTTGGAGTCTACATTTCCTCACACCTCTCACTTGTATCTTTAGTATTAGACTAGTAGTAGAGCAAGGCAAGAGCTACCAAGGAGAGCTTGTCTCCTATGAAGAAAGGATCCTCTTGGTATGAATCATAATCAGTCTTCTTCCATGAGCAAGTTCTTGTTATCTATACAATTGTGCTTATGAACTAGAGTATAGTTATGTCTATATCATGTTCATAGTATATGAACTAGTTCTTAGTTCTCGTGCTATGTTCTTGATATATTCATCCTTATTCTTCATCGTTCATCTAACTTATATGAATAGAAGTAGAATTAGGGATGAGATGATGGTTCACTGGGCCATTCCGGTTGCTCTTAACCTAGCCTGTCAATCCGAAGGGTTGGGGCCGTGGGGGTTAAGAGTTGTTTCCAAATACGTGAACATGGTGTTCAGGTACGCAGAGAACAGTGGATATGCAGGTATCCCACGGGCAGAGGGGTATGTGGCAGGGTGGTTGTTGGGTATTCTTAACATGATTACCAAAAGTAGACTTAGTTTTCTAATTCTGATAACGGTGCCAAAAATGCCAAACCTATCCCTCATACCACTTAAGCCAAGTTGTCATCCCCAGCATGACATGAGAGACGCGGTATTGAAATATGCTATTGCTCTTCTAAATAAATAATGAATGGGATCTGCAAGCGCACAGATTAATACCGATGTAGCATTTTAACCTGGAAGTATTCCAGGTATCATTATTTATATTTTTACCACTAGGAAGGGATTAGCAACCATCAATGTTGATTATAGAATGGAATATGAGATTGAGTATCTATAATTAAGAACATTTATCTAACTCTTTCATACAGGGGTAAGTGTCACATAAAGGATATATAAAGTAATGAATAGTGACAAAGATAATTAATCTGATCAGCATAACTTAGCCACATATAAATATGATAAGCACCTCAATTAGATATTCTAGAAAGTCATTCGCATGGAATTAGAACGAACTACAAGAATATTTCCTAAGTTATTCTCAACTATATAGTCTAGCATTATCATAGTTAGTGCAAGCATACTTAGCAATCATTGTGAGACAAGACTACGCCCATGCATAGTGATATTAGCAAGGTAATTTGTAACATCCCTGATGTTACGGTTACTAAAATTGGATCATGTCATCATAAGCATTGCATAGCATATTTGTTAAGCACATCCTGATGCATTAACTTAAAATAAGTCTAATTTGGTTGAATGTGCTTAGGGAATTAAAGTGTGCTTATGTTGTGAAGTGATGCTTGTGTTGGTTGTATAATTCCTAGGGTGAAAGATTTCCGAGAAAATGGGGGGGGGAACCCTGATTTTAAAAACCTTGTTTTGCCCCCTTTTGTGTAATTTAGAAACTAAGCAAAATTCCTAGGGTGTAATTTAGAAACTAAGCAAATTTAGAAACCTTGTTTTGAGTTTTTGAAGTTTCAATACAAAATTCAAAGTAATTTTGAAAATACAGATTTCGAGAAAGTGTCCCCTTTTCCAATTTGAATCTCCAATTCAAAATCTATGTGGAATTTTGAAAAGTGACCAACATGAAAGTTGTAGAGCTCAAAAAGTTGAACAACTTTCATGTTGGGAATTTTTCAAGTTGTGTTGAAAAATCAAAAGTAATTTTGGAAATTCTGATCTGCCCCAATTCAAAATTTTGAATTTCCCTAAACTGAGATTTGAATTTCAAACTGTTTTGTCAAATTCACCCTTTTCCACTCAGAATTAGCTTTGGTCACCAAAACATGTTTTGTAGCTTGTGAAATTCTGAACAACTTTCATTTTAACAGATTTTGGACTTTAGTTCAAAATTTGGGCGAATTTTCCAAAACAACAAAATGTTTAGATAGGGCTCGCTACAGTGCTCGAGTAGGGGGGATGCTCTGCCGCCGGGGCAGAGCTGCTGTGTCCAGCGCCGCCACGCGCCTGGCCACGCAGCTGCTTGCCTGCTGGGCATCGCCGTGGCGTCCTCATCCGCAGCAAGCACTGCGTTGCGGGGATAAAACCCCGAGCCGTCGTGGAAACACTTCTTCTTCTCGGAACCCCGACGCCGACGAGCTTGCTGCGCCTGCCAAATTCACCTCGCCTGCTTCCCTTCCGAACCACCCGAGCACAGCAACAGCTTCGCCAAGATCTTAGCCACCGTTTGCGCCCCCCGAGCGCAAGCTCTACCCTGTCGTAGCTCCAACCCGAGCCATTCTTCTCCAGTCCCGGCCGAAACGCCGCCGTGGACACCTCACCGCGGCCAGCTCTTCTCCAAGCTTCTCCACCGCCGCTCTTTGCTTCGTTGAAGTCGCGGTGAGCCACTTATGCTTATGCGCTCTTTGGTTCGCACGTTACTTGCTTGCAGTGGTCGGTGCTCGCGCGGTTAGTGCCGCCGTCCGCCGTGGACGCGAGCAAGGGGGATTGAGGGGGGTAGCGCGTGGTCCGAGCACCGCAAGAGATGCGTAGGGGGCTGAGGGTGCTGGCCTGCCTTATCGCGGAGGGCGGGAGCTCGCCGACGACATGCTTGGGCTCGCCGGAGCCGCGGCGAGAGGAGGAAGAAAGGTCTGACGGGCGGGACCCGCCCGTCAGCGACCCGCAGAGAGGAGAGGAGCAACGCGCGCAGCGCGCGCGTGGGCCGAGCGAGAACGGGCCGGCCTGCGGGCCGAGTTCCTGGGCCGCTCGCAGCATAGTGCTTTTTCCTTTTTCCTTTTGTGCAAAATTTGTGTTATGTTTGATTTTGTGTAGTAAATTGTATACTGATTCAAAAATCATGGAAATTTCTGTATAGGTTCCATAAAATGAGTAGAACCTAGCAAAAATATTGGATTCTATTTTCCGGTAGTTTGCATGTATATAAAAATTGCCTCTTTTAATTAGCAAATAAAACTTCCATGAATTTTCATAATTTATGGGTATCTCCAAAAATCACCAAAAATTGTGAGAAGCCTCTAAATATTATTCCCAGGATTCACACAAAATTTGGTGGCATTTGGATACTGTTTGAATAAAATAT
This sequence comes from Sorghum bicolor, assembly GCF_000003195.3. Taxonomy (NCBI): domain Eukaryota; kingdom Viridiplantae; phylum Streptophyta; class Magnoliopsida; order Poales; family Poaceae; genus Sorghum; species Sorghum bicolor. The sequence goes on along the minus strand of NC_012875.2, from coordinate 16,075,848 downwards.
TATTATACCCTTAATTAGTAATTAAATAATAATTCTAGAATAATTAGATAATAATTAGTTTAAATTCTCAAAATTAGGGTTTGAGTGATTTTGGGATTGTGTGATGACCTGAGGTCATTAACCTTAATGACCTTTGGCATTTAATGATTGTTTGGCATTAATGTTTAATTACTGTCATTTATACTTAATTAAGAATTAATTAAGATAAAAAGGATTAATAATTAGTTAATTAAGGATAATTATGAATTAAGAGAAATCTTAATTTACTGATGCAACCTCTTGGGTAAAAACATTAAAATGGTAACAACTTTAATTTTTGTTTAGTCTGTGTTGCACCGAGAAGGCCAGTTGTACTTAACTCGGTCCTCCTTAAATATTTGTCATACGCATATCATGAGCATCCATCATTTTGCGTATAGTGCCCGTGACCGAAGAAGCGACCGTTGAACCGAACCCCGAGGTCGGTGCTCCGTTCGAGGAAGTAGGATCCGAGACTTGGGAAGTCTCCGAGGGTCCCTATCAGCTCTGCAACCAAGGCAAGCCCCGGATGCATTAACCCCTCCTTGAATGTTTGAAATCTTTTATCACTTATGAATGGAAAATGCTGCATTAAGTAGTTGAGAATTGGGTTAACCTACTTGCTGCATTTACTACCTTGATATTTGTTATCTTGTCCTTGGCACCTGTTTTATTTTAAAATTTGCGTAGTGATGCTTAGCCCAGCTACTAGATAGGCTTTCAGACAAAGTTTGAAGGGTTGTTGTGGAATACACTTATGATCAATGATGTTTCAATTTGAGACCGGTCGGTGGACTTGCTTTAAGAATGGAGTCAAATGGAGTCTTAAAGTAGTGTCTCCAACTGTGTCGGTTAAGGACCGGTCCGTTGATGGCCCGCTGGGTTGAGAATTTATAGTACTAGCCACTTGCCCTCGGTAAGCCCGGTCTTGTGATCCCTCGACGCGAACAGCTACCTGCGCACCGGGCGTGGAGCGATGGCGAGAGTAGCGTGTACCCACCTTACGGATCTGAGATGACCGGAAAACATCTAGATCGGCTGTAGGATGGTGGAGTACTGTGCTCTCAGGTGCCGCAAACCTAGTCAAATTTGGGGAGAGCTTGATTTGGGTTGACATATGCAAGATTTGGTTCTACATATGTCGGGTGGTTAGGAACTCCAGCTGGATTGCTAAGCGGTTCGAATCGTCGTTGCTCTCCGATTGGGAGACTCAATCCAGTGACCCTCATCGTAGATAAATATGCAACTAAGTGAAAAAATGAGAAAGGGGGGAATGTCTCATGAGGTTCGGATCCCAATTCCCGGACTTAGAGTGACATGAAGCTATGGCCGTTGGATAGGTAATACTTAAATTAAGGACTAGGAACTTACAGACTTGTCTGTGAGAAGCAACTAGATAGACTGTCCTCGAACTCCTCGGCCTCTTAAGGAGAGGAATTCGCGGGTAAAACTTGAAAGTAAGGATGCACTATTAGTAAGCTTTTTAGCAAAACAACTTGGCTCCTTGCTCAGCCACTCCTTGTCTACCCCAAGCCTGCATCCCTAATTTCTCCTCTTTTTCCGCCGGGTAAGTCTTGTTGAGTACTCCCGTACTCAGGGTTTTATGACCCCTGTTGCAGGTGAAGCTCAGGAGCCGACATGTTTCGGATCCTATTGTGTGACCGTCGTCGAGGTTGACGACGAGGAAGAGTGAGCGTGACCCATGGGCAGGGTTTGTAAAATTGTAATCTGTGTACTAAAGTTTAAGTTGCTCCGCTGGACCTGGCTTGTAATAACACTCTACTATTTGGAAGAACTAATTTTGTAAATTAAGTTATGTAATACTTCCGCTGCTTTACTCTGAAATATTATTTTGGTCTTATGTCGTTTGTAATACTACAATGTCTTCGCAACGAGTGATCCTGGTGTTAAGGTGGCCACTTGCTATCCTGTAAGGGCGAGAAGAAGAAGTTCTCATTAATTGACCATCACTAGTGGTCAGAACGAGCTTGCTTGATACGCCACAGGTAGCGGTGGAATGAGCGTCCTGAGATGCTCATCGGACTTCTAGAGTGGGAGGATCCCCGGCATCACCGTCAGAGGTCCTTAGGACAATGACAGGTGTCGGTGGGCCCAAACACTTAGGAGGTTCTGCCACAGCTGGTATCAGAGCATTCGTTGCTAAGATGACTGCTGTATCCCTTGAAAAACTTCAAAACCATTTGGATCCGATACTATAAACTTGCCTATTTTGAGTCCAAGTGCTTTAGTCCTATCTTACCCTTGTCTGTAGGCTTTGTTAGAATTTTTGAAGTTGTGTGGAAGAGCAACATAAAGTATTGCCCTATGTTGTAAAGTTTTAGGTAATATCGTTATGAATTGCTAGTAGGAATCGTAAGTACGTGCATGCATCATGATATATCACTTGGTTAAATTCCTTCCTCTTTATTTGGGTTGGGTTGTATAGAATCAATCCCATTCTTGCTAACCTTTAAGGTCTCCTTTACTAATCCAAACTTACCCTCTACAGGATGGGTCGTTGGAAGCAGACTCCGCGCAAGAGGTCCTAAAGGGGTGCCTAGACACCAGTTGGCCCCGCGAAGCGATCAAGCAAGCAGTAGCCGTCCCCCATCTGAGCAGGAGATGGAAAAGTTATCCGCCGAGCTGACCGAAGTGACGAGAGAAAGGATGTATAATGTCATGGAGATCGGTGAACTTAAAGCTCTGCTAACAAAACAAAAACAAGCCACCGAGAACTGCGAGGCGATGCTGTCCCGTATGGTGGAAGAAAGGAATGCCGCTATTGCCCGAGAAGAGGAGGCCAGGAGCGCGCACATGCACGAGCTGACCAGAATGAAGGCTAAGCTGGACAAAACCAAGTACCTTAAAGATCTGTACATGAAGATGGCAGCCACTGTCACCGTGCAGAGGGATGTCACGTGGCAGCGGGAGGACCAGCTACAGCTAGAGAAGCTTGAGCTGGCACATCATCTGGACACCGTCAACGACTTGGCGATGCAGTACCGTGATATTGCATTTGATTTATACCATCAGCTCCATCCACCTCCAGGTGAAGGGGAGATGGACACTGACGGAGAGTTGGCGGATGATGGGGAGCCCGACCAAGACCTCAGTGACGAGGAGGAATCCGACTCCGACGACAATAACCCGGGGGGTAATCAAGGCGATGACAATGACGACCCGGGCTACGGCTCTGACCACACCGACTAGTTCGGTGAAGTTGCGGGCAACGTCGTTGTAGGATTCCTAGAGTCTACGGTAGTGGGGTCGGGTTTGTAGTATAGTGTTTTTCTTTAAAGTTGTACTCATTTATTTCCAGTGTGCTGAACTGATGTTTGATAAATAAATGGAAGTATGTAAGATATGTTTTAAGTTATGGATTCCATGTGGTAACAAGTACATATGATTCTTGTAGTAGATGCCGATGCGCACTCGTGGATCTGATGGAGCTGGGTCATCTCAGGGAGGGGATGATATCCCCAACCCTCCACCTGCTCCACCTTCCCTGGCAGATGCCATTGCTGTTCTTTTGAGTGCCACTACCGACAATGCTCGCTTGTTGCGTGAGTTAGCACAACGCCAATCACACCCCGCCCCAAACATCAGAGCACAGCACAATGGGGAGGGAGAAACTCGGTAAGTGGACTTTACCGAGACAAGACCCCCAGTATTCACCAAGGCTGATGAGCCTTTAGAAGCTGACGACTGGCTCCGGACAATGGAGCACAAGTTCAGTCTGATCCGATGTTCGCAAACTCAAAAGCCCTTGTTCGCAGCCCAACAGCTTCGGGGAGCTGCGGGGGCCTGGTGGGAGAACTTCCTAGCTATCCAAGATCCAGGACACCAGGTCACTTGGGCAGAATTTAAGGACGTGTTCCGCGCCCATTATATTCCAGAAGGGCTTATGGCCATGAAGGCCGAAGAATTTCTCGCCTTGCAGCAAGGCGATAAGAGTGTGATGGAGTACGTGGCAAAATTTAATCATCTTTCTCAATATGCCACGGACCATGTGAACACAGATAAAAAGAAGAAGGCTTGTTTCATGCGTGGTCTCAATACCAAACTTCAGACCATGATGACCACATGTCAAAATGCTACTTTCTACAAGGCGGTAAATATTGCCATCGCCTCGGAAGAAAAGAATAGAAAACACAAAGAAGCCAAGAAGAAGGCCGCTTCTTCCTCCTTCTCTGGTCGCGGTCAAAAGCGCCAGAGGATCATGTATCACCCACAGGGCCACGGACGCTTCCCAGTGCCGTCACCTTCTCGTGGTCCCTTCCCCCCTTCACAATATAGACCAGGGCAGTAGGTATATCCTCGACCTACTGCCATCGCCACTGCACCATGCCAGCCGAACGCCCCAGGTGTTCGCCCCACTGCTCCGCCCAACCACAATTATCCTTGTTTCAATTGAGGTAAGCCTGGGCATTTTTCTAAAGAATGCCCCTACCCCCGCCAAACCAACCCCACTTTCCAAAGGCCACCCATAGGCCAACCCCAGCCGAGCCAATTCAAAATTGGGGCTCAGAAAGGACAAAATGTGCGAAGGGGTAAACCAGCAAAGAAAGTGGGACAAGTCTTCCATACAGAGGTGGAGATGATACCGGAGGGAGAACCAGTAATGATGGGTACGTTTCCTGTTGCGAAACATCCTGCTTTAATGCTTTTCGATTGTGGTGCATCTCATACATTCATCAACCGCACCTTTGTGGTGAAGCATGGCATACCCATTGGGGAAACAAAAGATCATTTTTATATACAGTCGCTAGGAGGACGGCTGAGTTCTAAAGAAATGGTTCATCAGATACCCATCGAATTTGGTGGGCATAGTTTTCCCACTAGCATGATTGTTCTTAAAGATCAGGAGATTGATGTCATACTAGGCATGAAATGGATGGCACAACGAGGGGTTGTGCTAGATACCTTGCATCGAACCATTAAAATACCATTGCCCAATGAGAATTCTTACCTTCTAATCCAATTAGTTACTCCCAAACGGGCAATTGGGCAAGTTCATGCCACTAATGTGTCTGTAGTCAAAAATATCCTGGTAGTTCGGGATTTTCCGGATGTATTTCCTGAAGACCTACCAGGTCTGCCACTGGACCGGGATGTCCAGTTCAGTATAGAATTGAAACCAAGGACAATCCCAATATCTCGAAGGGCCTAGCGAATGGCACCAAAAGAACTGGCCGAATTGAAAACCCAACTACAAGAGTTGTTGCACAAAGGTTTTATTCAGCCTAGTTCCAGTCCATGGGGTTGCCCAGCCTTATTTGTGAAAAAGAAAGATCAAACATTAAGGCTGTGTGTCGATTATCATCCCCTGAATGAGGTGACGTTTAAAAACAAGTACCCATTGCACCGTATTGACTTGCTATTTGACCAGTTAGCCGGGGCCAAAGTATTCTCAAAAATTGATTTGAGATGAGGGTACCACCAAATTAAAATTAGGCCGGAAGATGTACCCAAGACGACTTTTACCACCTGTTATGAGCTGTATGAATACCTGGTGTTGTCGTTTGGGTTGACCAATGCACCGGCCCATTTCATGTACTTGATGAACTCTGTCTTCATGCCAGAACTGGACAAATTCGTGGTCGCCTTCATTGATGACATTTTGATCTACTCCAAGACTAAGAAAGAACGCGCTGAACATCTGAGAATTGTGCTGACCCGTCTTAGGGAGCATCAACTATATGCCAAGTTCAGCAAATGTGAGTTCTGGCTAGACAAAGTCCATTTCCTGGGTCATGTATTATCAGCGGAGGGAGTCGCTGTAGACCAAGGTAAAGTAGAAGATGTGTTGAATTGGAAGCCCCCGACTACGGTACATGAGGTCCGTAGTTTTTTGGGTATGGCGGGATATTACCGTCGCTTTATCCCGGACTTTTCAAGAGTCGCTAAACCAATCACGACCTTGCTCAAGAATCAAACAAAATTTGTTTGGTCACCTAAATGTGAGCAAGCCTTCCAGACTCTGAAAAGGTTATTGACAACTGCACATGTCTTAGCCCAGCCAGATATTGAAAAACCCTTTGATGTGTATTGTGACGCATCAGGGATAGGGATAGGCTGTGCACTAATGCAGGAGGGTCGAGTAATTGCGTATGCTTCCAGGCAGCTTAAACCACATGAACAGAATTACCCGACCCATGATCTTGGACTAGCCGCCGTAGTACATGCACTGAAGATCTGGCGCCATTATCTGTTGGGGAACACTTGTCACCCATACACAGATCACAAGAGCTTGAAGTACATCTTTACTCAAGCTGAACTTAATATGCGCCAGCGAAGGTGGCTAGAATTGATCAAAGATTACGACCTTGAGGTGCATTATCACCCTGGCAAGGCGAATGTAGTAGCTGATGCCCTCAGTCGTAAGGCTCACTGTAATTGCTTAACAGTGACGCCTAAAGATATAACTTTGTGCCAAGAGCTAGAAAACTTGGGAATAGAAATGATTTCCCAGGGAAGCCTTGCCAATTTAAAGATTGATTTCAATCTTGAAGCTCAAATCATAGAGGCACAAAAAGGAGATAAAGGCATGAAATATCTTAAAGAGAAAATTTCTAACAGAGCACCCACAGACTTTAAGGTGGACGATACAAGAGTAATCTGGTTCAAAAACCGGTTAGTGGTTCCAAAGGTACCTGAGCTACGTCAGCAAATCCTGGATGAAGCTCATACTACGAGATATTCTATTCATCCGGGGAGCAATAAAATGTATCAGGACCTAAAGCAAAGGTTTTGGTGGACGAAAATGAAGATAGAAATAGCCCGCTATGTGGCCCAATGTGACACCTGTCGAAAGGTCAAAGCTATTCATCTCAAATCCGCTGGAGAGTTGCAACCTTTGCCTATTCCAGCATGGAAATGGGATGATATTAGTATGGATTTCATAGTAGGATTGCCCAAGACGGCCAAAGGCTTTGATTCTATTTGGGTCATTGTGGATCGTCTCACCAAAACAGCACACTTCTTACCTGTAAAAACATCGTACCATACTTCCACCTATGCTCAGATCTATTTTGATCGTATACTAAGTCTGCATGGAGTGCCAAAGACAATAGTGTCAGATAGAGGCACACAATTTGTCTTCCAGTTCTGGAAATGCTTACATGAATCTTTGGGCACCAAGCTTTTGTACAGTACCGCCTACCACCCTCAAACAGGTGGGCAAACAGAGAGGGTGAATCAAACCCTAGAAGATCTATTAAGATCTTGTGCCCTGAATTTTCCAGACAAGTGGGATGACTGCTTGCCTCTAGCAGAGTTTTCCTACAACAATAGCTACCAAGAAAGTATTAAGATGGCTCCCTTTGAGGCACTATATCGCCATCGATGTCGAACTCCACTACATTGGTCGGAACCTGGAGAAAGGTGGTTCTTTGGGGTTGACTTAGTGAAAGAAACTGAGAACAAAGTTAGAAAAATCCAAAACAACTTGAAAATTGCTCAGTCCCGACAGAAAAGCTATGCCGATAAAAGACGTCGACCCTTAAGATTCGCCAAAGGTGACCATGTGTATCTGAAAGTATCCCCAATGAAAGGAGTAAATCGTTTTGGCGTTAAAGGCAAGTTAGCGCCTCGTTACATTGGTCCATTTCCAATCATTGACCGATGTGGACAGGTAGCTTACCGCCTTAAACTGCCCGAACGATTAACCGGGATACACAATGTATTTCATGTCTCTCAACTAAAAAAGTGTCTTCGGGTACCAGACCAAGTTCAAGATATCGAAGATGTGGAACTTGAACCAGATCTGACTTATGCGGAATACCCTATCCGAGTATTGGACCAAAGAGATAGAGTTACTCGAAGAACAACTACCAAGTGGTACAAGGTGCAATGGAGCTAGCACTCTGAAGAGGAAGCCACATGGGAATCTGAAGATTATCTAATGGAGAATTTTCCTGAGTTCCATGCTTCTCTTCAAGACAACATCCAATAAATAGGAAGTGTACTTTAGTGAAGGAAAAGGGTAGCCAAAGCCATGTACTTAATGTACATATGTGTTTATGCTTAAGTAGTCTTCCCCAGCTTCTTGTCTTATGAAAAGGTTGAAGATGAAATAGTTTGACAAATTTCCTTTTCCATTACATACCCTAAGGTTTTAAATCTCGGGGACGAGATTTCTTTAAGGGGGAAGGGCTGTAACATCCCTGATGTTACGGTTACTAAAATTGGATCATGTCATCATAAGCATTGCATAGCATATTTGTTAAGCACATCCTGATGCATTAACTTAAAATAAGTCTAATTTGGTTGAATGTGCTTAGGGAACTAAAGTGTGCTTATGTTGTGAAGTGATGCTTGTGTTGGTTGTATAATTCCTAGGGTGAAAGATTTCCGAGAAAATGGGGGGGAAACCCTGATTTTAAAAACCTTGTTTTGCCCCCTTTTGTGTAATTTAGAAACTAAGCGAAATTTCAGGTTGAGTTCAAAAGCAAAGTTGTAGATCTTGTCAAGATGTACAACTTTGGTGTTTCGAGTTTTTGAAGTTTCAATAGAAAATTCAATGTAATTTTGAACATACAGATTTCCAAAAAGTGTCCCCTTTTCCAATTTGAATCTCCAATTCAAAATCTATGTGGAATTTTGAAAAGTGACCAACATGAAAGTTGTAGAGCTCAAAAATTTGAACAACTTTCATGTTGGGAATTTTTCAAGTTGTGTTGAAAAATCAAAAGTAATTTTGGAAATTCTGATCTGCCCCAATTCAAAATTTTGAATTTCCCTAAATTGAGATTTGAATTCCAAACTGTTTTGTCAAATTCACCCTTTTCCACTCAGAATTATCTTTGGTCACCAAAACATGTTTTGTAGCTTGTAAAATTGTAAACAACTTTCATTTTAATAGATTTTGGACTTTAGTTCAAAATTTGGGCGAATTTTGCAAAACAACAAAATGTTTGGATAGGGCTCGCTACAGTGCTCGAGCAGGGGGGATGCTCTGCCGCCGGGGCAGAGCTGCTGCGTCCAGCGCCGCCACGCGCCTGGCCACGCAGCTGCTTGCCTGCTGGGCGTCGCCCTGGCGTCCTCATCCGCAGCAAGCACTGCGTTGCGGGGATAAAACCCCGAGCCGCCGTGGAAACACTTCTTCTTCTCGAAACCCCGACGCCGACGAGCTTGCTGCGCCTGCCAAATTCACCTCGCCTGCTTCCCTTCCAAACCACCCAAGCACACCAACAGCTTCGCCAAGATCTTAGCCACCGTTTGCGCCCCCGAGCGCAAGCTCTACCCTGTCGTAGCTCCAACCCGAGCCATTCTTCTCCAATCCCGGCCGAAACGTCGCTGTGAACACCTCACCGCGGCCAGCTCTTCTCCAAGCTTCTCCACCGCCGCTCTTTGCTTCGTTGAAGTCGCGGTGAGCCACTTATGCTTATGCGCTCTTTGGTTCGCACGTTACTTGCTTGTAGTGGCCGGTGCTCGCGCGGTTAGTGCCGCCGTCCGCCGTGGACGCGAGCAAGGGGGATTGAGGGGGCTAGCACGTGGTCCGAGCACCGCAAGAGATGCGTAGGGGGCTGAGGGTGCTGGCCTGCCTTATCGCGGAGGCCGGGAGCTCGCCGACGGCATGCTTGAGCTCGCCGGAGCCGCGGCGAGAGGAGGAAGAAAGGTCTGACGGGCGGGACCCGCCCATCAGCGACCTGCAGAGAGAGGAGAAGAGCAACGCGCGCAGCGCGCGCGTGGGCCGAGCGAGAACGGGCCGGCCTGCGGGTCGAGTTCCTGGGCCGCTCGCAGCATAGTGCTTTTTCCTTTTTCCTTTTGTGCAAAATTTGTGTTATGTTTGATTTTGTGTAGTAAATTGTATACTGATTCAAAAATCATGGAAATTTCTGTATAGGTTCCATAAAATGAGTAGAACCTAGCAAAAATATTGGATTCTATTTTCTGGTAGTTTGCATGTATATAAAAATTGCCTCTTTTAATTAGCAAATAAAACTTCCATGAATTTTCATAATTTATGGGTATATCCAAAAATCACCAAAAATTGTGAGAAGCCTCTGAATATTATTCCCAGGCTTCACACAAAATTTGGTGGCATTTGGATACTGTTTGAATAAAATATTATTATACCCTTAATTAGTAATTAAATAATAATTCTAGAATAATTAGATAATAATTAGTTTAAATTCTCAAAATTAGGGTTTGAGTGATTTTGGGATTGTGTGATGACCTGAGGTCATTAACCTTAATGACCTTTGGCATTTAATGATTGTTTGGCATTAATGTTTAATTAGCGTCATCAGTACTTAATTAAGAATTAATTAAGATAAAAAGGATTAATAATTAGTTAATTAAGGATAATTATGAATTAAGAGAAATCTTAATTTACTGATGCAACCTCTTGGGTAAAAACATTAAAATGGTAACAACTTTAATTTTTGTTTAGTCTGTGTTGCACCGAGAAGGCCAGTTGTACTTAACTCGGTCCTCCTTAAATATTTGTCATACGCATATCATGAGCATCCATCATTTTCGTATAGTGCCCGTGACCGAAGGAGCGACCGTTGAACCGAACCCCGAGGTCGGTGCTCCGTTCGAGGAAGTAGGATCCGAGACTTGGGAAGTCTCCGAGGGTCCCTATCAGCTCTGCAACCAAGGCAAGCCCCGGATGCATTAACCCCTCCTTGAATGTTTGAAATCTTTTATCACTTATGAATGGAAAATGCTGCATTAAGTAGTTGAGAATTGGGTTATCCTACTTGCTACATTTACTACCTTGATATTTGTTATCTTGTCCTTGGCACCTGTTTTATTTTAAAATTTGCGTAGTTATGCTTAGCCCTGCTACTAGATAGGCTTTCAAACAAAGTTTGAAGGGTTGTTGTGGAATACACTTATGATCAATGATGTTTCAATTTGAGACCGGTCGGTGGACTTGCTTTAAGAATGGAGTCTTAAAGTAGTGTCTCCAACTGTGTTGGTTAAGGACCGGTCCGTTGATGGCCCGCTGGGTTGAGAATTTATAGTACTAGCCACTTGCCCTCGGTAAGCCCGGTCTTGTGATCCCTCGACGCGAACAGCTACTCGCGCACTAGGCGTGGAGCGATGGCGAGAGTAGCGTGTACCCACCTTACGGATCTGAGATGACCGGAAAACATCTAGATCGGCTGTAGGATGGTGGAGTACTGTGCTCTCGGGTGCCGCGAACCTAGTCAAATTTGGGGATAGCTTGATTTGGGTTGACATATGCAAGATTTGGTTCTACATATGTCGGGTGGTTAGGAACTCCAGCTGGATTGCTAAGCGGTTCGAATCGTCGTTGCTTCCCGATTGGGAGACTCAATCCACTGACCCTCATCGTAGATAAATATGCAACTAAGTGAAAAAATGAGAAAGGGGGGAATGTCTCATGAGGTTCGGATCCCAATTCCCGGACTTAGAGTGACATGAAGCTATGGCCGTTGGATAGGTAATACTTAAATTAAGGACTAGGAACTTACAGACTTGTCTGTGAGAAGCAACTAGATAGACTGTCCTCGAACTCCTCGGCCTCTTAAGGAGAGGAATTCGCGGGTAAAACTTGAAAGTAAGGATGCACTATTAGTAAGCTTTTTAGCAAAACAACTTGGCTCCTTGCTCAGCCACTCCTTGTCTACCCCAAGCCTGCATCCCTAATTTCTCCTCTTTTTCCGCCGGGTAAGTCTTGTTGAGTACTCCCGTACTCAGGGTTTTATGACCCCTGTTGCAGGTGAAGCTCAGGAGCCGACATGTTTCGGATCCTATTGTGTGACCGTCGTCGAGGTTGACGACGAGGAAGAGTGAGCGTGACCCATGGGCAGGGTTTGTAAAATTGTAATCTGTGTACTAAAGTTTAAGTTGCTCCGCTGGACCTGGCTTGTAATAACACTCTACTATTTGGAAGAACTAATTTTGTAAATTAAGTTATGTAATACTTCCGCTGCTTTACTCTGAAATATTATTTTGGTCTTATGTCGTTTGTAATACTACAATGTCTTCGCAACGAGTGATCCTGGTGTTAAGGTGGCCACTTGCTATCCTGTAAGGGCGAGAAGAAGAAGTTCTCGTTAATTGACCATCACTAGTGGTCAGAACGAGCTTGCTTGATACGCCACAGGTAGCGGTGGAATGAGCGTCCTGAGATGCTCATCGGACTTCTAGAGTGGGAGGATCCCCGACATCACCGTCAGAGGTCCTTAGGACAATGACAGGTGTCGGTGGGCCCAAACACTTAGGAGGTTCTGCCACATAAATGAGAAACATAGCAATCACTCCCCTGTAATAATGTTGCTCTGCCAGCCCAATACACGAGAGGGGGACTATATAAGAATCAATGAAGCTGTCACTATCACGAACTACCCCACAATCTGGCATATTGGGTACAATCGCAGATAAATACGGTATAAGCACCATGTCTACACAATATCTATCATTTACCCATGGATCCGATGGATAAACGCTATACGATCCTAAACATGTATATAGATCCAATCTAACTAAGCCAAGTATATAACTATGATAGACTAAGAACAATATAATCTTGAATATAAACAAGTTGAGCAAAGTCATAAGCAATATATTGAAGTAGAACAAAGTCATATTCATAATATTGAAGAACAAGATAAACAATTAGAGAATTACCAAGAATCCTCTTGACAGATCCAGAAACCAATCGAAGATTGACTCCTTCTAGTTCTAATCCTATGTAGCTATGCTAATCTAGATGTCTAATTGATGTGGTGGCTCTAGGCTTGATCAGAAGCTTCTTCTCCCTTGAAGAATAATGAATTAGGGTTGAGAGGCTCTCTCCTCCAGGGGCCAGGGGATCTGGTTTTATAGTCCCTTCAAGTGAATATGGGCCGTTGGATCAAACCGACATTGATTGAACGGTTATCCTTGATCCTATAGGTCGGTGGAGATTGACCCCGAGAGAGAGTCCTGTTTGGTCTCCAAGAGGGGGCGGGCGCCCTGGTCACCTGGGCGGGCGCCCAGGGCCAGGCCCCGTTCGGCCTCCGCTTCCTTCCCGTGGCTTCTGGAGTCTTCTAGATGTAAGATAATTGCACGGCACGTTGATATCTCTATGTAATCCCGACGTGTGGGCCTTTCTTCCGTATTTCCTGATAACCCCCTGCAGAAATAGACAAACACCAAAACTAGTGGAATTCTGTCAAATAAAACCCTAAGTCTAGATGTTGTTTTCATTTGGATCCTTTTCTTTGTTTATTTGATAATTAAATTTGATACTTAAGGATCGTCAACAGTGGTGACAGCCCTGTCATCCTTCGTATTCCCCCACGTTCGGATATTCGGTAGGAGTCATGTAACGTCTCTATTTGTTGGCAGACCAGCTATGGGGATCTCCCTATCATCTCAAACCTGATCCTATCTCTAGACATGCTAGTTAGATGACTTACTAACAGTTCTTAGCAGAGTTATATACGAACCATGCCTGCTCAGTAGTTATATTCTTTTATTCTTTGTTTTATCTTTTATCCTTGAGGATGACCCAGATGTGTGTCCACTATCTCCAAATATCATATCTTACCCCTGTTTACTCTATGCCTACCATGCATTTTAATAAGTAATCATGTTATAACCATGCTAGATATAAATGCCTTCCTACGGGAATTACAAATACGACACCCATTTACGGGTTGAAATGCTACAATGATAGTTCTGTGCGCTTGCAAAGTTATTCTTATTTCATATTGAGCTATCGATTGGCGTACCTAAGTACCTTTACTTAAGATTGTAATCCTTGTGCACTCACCCGGCGCCGGGCCACAGCTTTGCATATCGTAAGGATGGTTAGGAAGGCCAATCTGGCATTACTAATCATCAGTACCAGACTGCACTGCCTAGGCCCGCGCCGTAAAGAGCCTTGGGTTATCATTCTGATGTGATGGTGGTTAGGATATGCCAAGAACGTTTATAGTGTTATCATTAGGGATGGACTTAAACTCTATCCTTAGTGGTTTCGCTAAGAAACGCCAACAAGCATTTCTGGTGCGTTTGCGGGGAAGGCATTTAACATCTTGCTGGAAATAACATTGATTGCATAATAAGCATGCGTAGTCATAGTTTAAATAGACTAACTTTGCTGTTTTCTTCCGTATTTTTATTGGAATAAAATAGGATAGTGTATGACTAGTTTTGACCTACCGGACAACTTCCTCAGCAATCCAGAGAAACTAGTACGGAAGAAAAAGGCATTCATCACTTCATCCTCTGCTACGTCACCGGCAGACAAACCAATCACCCCTGCACCAATCGTATTTTTCGCGATGGCCAAGACTCTCCGTGACTACTCCACTCTTGCTGTTGCCAACATGCCCGTTGGGCCCGCTATTAATGTTGGGAATGGCAACTTCGAGATCTGTATTGGCCTCATCTCGATGGTGCAGGTGTTGACGGTCCTTAAGTATCAAATTTAATTATCAAATAAACAAAGAAAAGGATCCAAATGAAATCAACATCTAGACTTAGGGTTTTATCTGACAGAATTCTATGAGTTTTGTTGTTTGTCTATTTCTGCAGGGGGTTATCAAGAAATACGGAAGAATGGCCTACATGTCGGGATTACATAGAGATATCAACGCACCGCGCAATTTTCTATCATCTAGAAGACTCCAGAAGCCACGGGAACGAACGAGAAGGCAAACGGGCCCGGGGGCAGGGCGCCCGCCCACCCCCCTGGGCGCCCTCCCAGGTGTTTCCACCAATCACAGAATGGAGTCCACCATTGCAAAGATCTCGTCAAGCTGATCGAAATGCATATATTATTTGCTATATTTGGAGTTCGGAATCAAGAGATATTAATAAAAGGACTCCACATAAAAGAGCTGCGGGATTAATTGGGCCCAAATCAGATTTTGGTCCATTAAGGCCTATGTGCATTTTAATGAGATAGGGTGCAAAGTTTAGTACCACATCGCCTGCTGAACCAAAAACGCACAGAGGAGGAGGACTATATAAGCAAGGCCCCTGGCCCCTGGAGGAGGACAAGAAATTATTATAGAGATTGAGGGGTGCCCTCGAAGAAAAACCTCTTCTCTAAATAATATTTCTTTTTAGGCTTAGCAACCAATGTAAAGAAGAAATAGATCTTCTAGTTTCTACTAGATTGAGAGAGATAGAGTGGAGGTGTGGATCGGAGGAAGGCCGGCCTGTCGGTGTCTACTCCGAGTTGTACCTACGGGATCAAGTCTCCTAACCCGAGGCTTGCTTCTAAGATTCTTCAGTAATTCGACTTCTAATTCTAGTAAGTTCTTATTTTATTGTTCTTTGGTTTATGAGTTTACTTTAATCCTCTTCCGGTTGAGTATTAGAGTAATCATTGCTGGCGTAAACGTGGTGTTTAGGCTAGGGTACTCATAGATATCCCCTGACTAGCTTGACCGTGGTAGTAGCGAGGAACGTGACATTTCCGAGTTACCTTTGCAGACCACATCTCGTTAGCAGGACGGGTAGGTTTATAGGTGCGGGTCGAACATCTTTTGTGTTGTCTAGATTCCGTGAGCCTCCCCAATAGAACAGGAGATCATCCTTACCAAGGTTAGAACGAGACTACGGTTGCAATCTTCTCTATACATCACTCACATCGAGAGACATTCTTTGTAGCCTAAAGGGATAGTAACAATAGATTTGGTTAGTTAGATGCACCCTTTCTCCCAGTGGTAAAAATATAAATACGATACTCTGGAAAACCTCCCGGGTGAAATGCTCACCGATATCCGTGTGCTTGCGGATCATTTCCTTATTGCGTTACCAAATATCAACAAGCATTTCTGGCGCCGTTGCCGGGGAGAAAGACGGTTTGCTGAGATAACTTTGAGTCTTGCTATTATCTTGTATTATACTTTTATACTTTTATTCTTTTATCTTTTTATTTTTATGGATAACTCAAATTCCATACCTATTATTAAATTCTTTGCACCTTCGGAGACCAGCCATAGACCATGGGAGTCAACACGTCCTGCCTTTAATTATGATCTGTGTCCGGAGTTGATTGCAATAGGTCAAAACCAACCCTTTTCTATAGCCGAGGTCCTATCTTTTAATCAAGAAGATAATGCACTTTTAGCTACACCTAGGGAATCTTTTAATCTTTCTATAAATTTTGGTTTAGACCTAGCCCGACAAGACCATGTTTTTCCTAAATATTTTCACATTGGTCTTAATCATATAACCTTTGGTAGAGTCCTTCTTTCTTTATCTCTTAGTAAAGGAAGGTATGTCTTCATTCGTGGACATCCTTCTTGTACTAGTCTTCATAGAAAAATCTTCGAGGTAGAGAAGGAATCATCTCCCATACAAGGAGAGGAAGTTTCAATAGCCGATTTCCAAACATTTCAATCCCATAATTCGGCTATCCAACCCATCCTTGAGCCTAATAATTTCTCCTATGCTCTTTCTCTTGAACCTCCCGATGATCCTATAAATCTATCTAGACATCCCACTCATAAGAGTCACCAAGACTACAAGGAGGATCGAGAAGAGCAACATCAATGGCTAGAGGGCATTAAAAATCCATGTGCTATCACCATTGAATGGATAGATAAAACAAACTTGAGAGACAATCCTAGAGGAATTTTAAACATTCACGAAGAATCATCCTTGGAGTTTGAGAATGAGAGAAACAACAGTGAACATGGAAGTTATTTCATAAATACCTCACCCAGTCCTTGCTCATATAAAACATCTCTCCAATCAATTTGTCTCTCCATCCTTACCACATTTGAGATCTCCAACCCCCTCTTCTTTTCTATTTATAAAAACTTTAAAAGGGCGGTTGTCGATGCATATGTCTATAATAAATATTGCAGATCTCGTTGAGTTAATTGATGGTTCCCCAAGGACAAGCTTAGTGTCCTAAAACAAGAACTTCTAATTATTTGCAACATTGCCTTGTGTATTGAGCATATAAAGATAATTGTAGAAATATTCCTTCGGGTATTCTTGCCACTAACCTTTCTAGGATTGGAGCAAGAAGATCGGATGAATGACAAGCGCAAGGTATGCCCAACCAATCATCATGCAACATTAAATTAAATTCATCCAATCTTGAATTTTGCAAAATTCAAGCTTGGGGGAGTACTTTACATAAAACATCCTTTGCCATGCTGCTATGTTGGTTGTCCTTACCTTTGGGACATGCTCAATTTGTTAAATACTAATCACACTACTTCATCTCCACTTGAGTAGATCTCTATAAAAGCCATCATGCTACCTTTGTTTATCCTAGTAAGTGTTAGTTTGGAAGTACCGGACACACTTCCAATGGCATTTAAATTAAGCGTGGTGCTTAGGTTAAATAGCCTTCCTTAATCTGATTAGACATGGAGTCTAGTTTGGTTACTGAACTAAAAACTGCTTGAGTAGATATTGGTATATTTTGTGGGACTAACCCCTGCAGGAGAACTTCCAATATCAACCTAGGAAGTCCTGAGATAAACTCACATTGGAGACAAGGAGAGGGACAAATGAAGTTTAACAATTTACACAAGGAAGACGTAGCTCATAAGAGATGATTCATGGAGAATGCCACAAACACGATGCACAACCGCTAAGAAAGGAAAGCTTCCACAAGGTGATACTGTACCGTCACTCTTCAAGTAAGGTAACACCTTAAGGTACTTGATTATCACTTTTATAAGTTCTCCTTGGTTCTAGCATTCACATAAATAAAGAGACAAACATGTATGATTTATATTTCCAGATTAACCAACTCAATTAAATCAACATGTTTAGTCCTTGTTCTTAGTACTACCTTCGTGATCCCACACTCCTAAGCATATAAGCTAAAATGTTACACATTCAATCTTTGGGAAGATTATCTTTCCATTAGGTCGATCAATCTGATCTGACAAATGTTTTAAATACTACACTCATGATCTTATTATCTATCAAACTTTGTCTTGCTCACTATGCTTAAGGTTAGAGAAGAACAAATACACTTTTGGTTCTGTTGGTGTTTTCCACCAACAGGGCCCATGCACTTGATCTCTGCCTTGTCTTTATGAATAGGTACACTTCAAACAAAACATGGAGGAGTTTTACAACTCCCAGATTCCACCAAGTGAAGAACCGGGATCTATGAGCACAAACACAATGGAGATCAGACACTTAGTTTCCCAAAGGAAATATTGAAGAACCTCTGTGTCCGAGTTGGTACCTTGTACGCTCCAGCAAACTTCGCGGTGATAGAGACTGGTACTGAGGAGAGGGCACCCATCATCTTAGGGAGGCCATTTCTAAACACCAGAGCTGTCATCTACGCTAATGCTGCCAAGATCAGTCTCTACATCAAGGAGGAGATTTTCCTTCAAGAACAAGACTAGACAAACTTCAGAGCAATCCTGACATGAACCAAGGAAGAGGACCAACAGGAGGAACAAGAACAAGCAAATGTGGACCGAGTCCGCTAAGATGGTCACTACAGCTCAAGGAGGTCAAGATCGTCGACTCAAGTCACCTTTCTTGATCAAGAAGGACGACCCTGGTGTTCCAAGCATTGAGTGCACAATCAATGAATACTCTTTTCAGAAAACACTCTACGACACCGGATCTAACGTCAACATAATGGCCGCAGTCACTTATCAGCTCCTGCATGGAACCATGCTCCTACAACCAATATATATTTAGCTCCAGATGACTTTCAGATCATTGACATGGGAGAAGACGAGTACGATCCACCCATCATCCTTGGAAGACCGTTCCTCAACACTATCAATGTTATCATCTACATTGGAACCGGAGAAGTCCACATGTACTTCCCCTCAGAGAAGGTACGCCGCTATTTTACTGACCTTAACTATATAATTGAAGATTCTAAGCAGGTCAGGACAAGAAGAAGACAACGCAACCACAACCAGAGGAGGCAAATCATCAAGGACAGATGGGTAGACTACGAAGGAGAAGTAATAAGGACTGAAGACATACCACTTGAACATAACTATCCTGAGGAGACCGTAGCACCGAGTTAGGTGTGAAGAGAGAAGATAGTTACACACAAAGAAGAGGCGCCGCCGAAATCACCGACTACGCCACCTAGCGAATCCCAGGACAACCGAAAACACAAGGAATCCCGCTCGGAGGACTTAAAAACATCGAACGCCTTGCCAAGAGGTAAAATTGGTAGTTATCCTTTTCCATTCTATAGTTTGCTTAGTTAATCAGGTTCATGCTATCTTGAAAAGAAAATAAAAATGTTAAAAAAATAGTAAGCCCCATGTGAGTATGCTCATGGCATAAAACCCATAAGTACATTCACTGTGGTGGCATAAAAATAAAATAAAGAAGTTTTCATCTTACAATAAAAATATAAAAATAATAAATGCATAATCCTGCTAAATAAGTAATATTTATTGAGGAGGCTCAACATGATAAAGGCTAGATATTTATGCTAACACTTAACCAGTTCCACAAAGCTTTGTTGTCTATTTGAGCTCTACAGAATTTAAGAATCAAGAAGACTAGCAGACGGAGGACAGTCTAATCGCTGTCAGGGTGCTACCGACATTCAAATACACCTCCGCCACCTGCTAGCTACATCAGAAGAAATTACGTCAAAATCCAGCTTGGGGGAGAGCACCTCCATTTATCCAGCTAAGTGTTTCTACTCGCGTTTATACTTTACTCAAATAATAAAAGATTCATAATCATGAAAACCCAAATAAAGATTTTGTGCTTTTATATATATATATATATATATCTTTGCTTAGTTTGCTAAATAAATAAATAAAGTTTGCTATGAACCCTCATGATAAACTCTCACATGGAAATGATGAATAGTTGCTCTGCCATGACTAGTTCTTAAAATTGAAATCTCTCTCAAGTTTAGGCATGACTGTTATGAAGTAAGATTTGCTCTAAACCTGAACTTGTGGGAAGAGTACTTGATCTAAAGTCTAAGTCGTTAACGGATATGATATGGGAAGGTTGAGCTGCTGTTTATCTGTTCCTAGAGATGCTAGAATTCTGGAGAATTTTATCTTTAAAAAATCTTTAAAATAACACATGATGAGTTCCTGTATGATGAGAGTTTAAAATCCTACCACAGCCATATATACATACTTGCTAGACTTTGAGCCACATATTTACTTTTTACTGCTTATGAGAATTGAGTGTGGTCAAGCTGTGTAGACCCTTAGGAGCTTGTCATGTGGTTAAAATCAAGATTCACTTGCACGTTCACTCATACATGCTACTTCTACTCCGAAAGTACCATCCATATATATCCACTCATTTCCATCTCCAGATTCACCCAAAATTATTCTACTCCTAATCTGGGAGAGAATAGCCAAAAATATTTTCCTATCCCTGTTATTCTCTGTGAAATAAATGCTCGATTTATCTTGGTTACTACCACTTGCTATATTATTTCAGGAGATGAGTGCTCTAAAAAAAAGAAGAAGAAAAAAATAATAATAATACGAGGAAATTAAAAGGGGCAAGTGCCCGGAACCTCGAAGAAAAGAAAAAGTGAGACGAGAGGTAAAAATGGACAAGTGTCCGACAGTAGAATTAGGGGTACAAGATACCCACCTGAGAGGAAAGAAAAAGAAAATATAGAGCATCTCATTCTCCCTAAAAAGCTTCAAAGTACAAGAAAGGTATGTATCCCCTCAAAAGAGCATAAAAAATAGAATTAGACTTTCACCATCATTATCACCATCATCACCATACATCATTATCGCCACACATGCACATCTTGATTTGACTTATTGATTTGTTTCTCTAGATCCATGGTTTGACTATGCAATAAATGTCTTGTAAGTATGTATTAGCTGTCTCCCACCTATGAGCTCCAGATATCAGAACTTTATTAGAGTAGGGTGAGAGAGAAGGCAATATCACTATGCTTCATACCAAAAATACCACATACTTTGAGAGAAGGCATATACCATTACTGCCTTGGTAAGGATCCATAAATACCACAAAAGAGAGATCTGAGAGAGTCATATAAGGAATCTCTGAGTTTTATTTGAAAATCTGCAAAAAAACCCCAGAGCTATAGCTGATCAAGAATAAGAGACATGGCGCTTGACTTGACCGTTCTATCTTTTAACTGCTCAAGACACAAGTGATGGTTACAAGCCCCATGGTAAAAGGTAAAATGAGTAAGTTTTAAGTCTTAACAGTTTATTCTAACTCAGAGATGAGATCTTGCTTGAATGCGTGTGTACTTTTAAGAAATGAAACCACTGCAGAAACTCTTGAGTTCATCCTTGCTCAGGGACGAGCAAGAGGTAAGCTTGGGGGAGTTTGTTGACGGTCCTTAAGTATCAAATTTAATTATCAAATAAACAAAGAAAAGGATCCAAATGAAATCAACATCTAGACTTAGGGTTTTATCTGACAGAATTCCATGAGTTTTGGTGTTTGTCTATTTCTGCAGGGGGTTATCAGAAAATACGGAAGAAAGGCCCATATGTCGGGATTACATAGAGATATCAACGCACCGCGCAATTTTCTATCATCTAGAAGACTCCAGAAGCCACGGGAACGAACGAGAAGGCAAACGGGCCCGGGGGCAGGGCGCCCGCCCACCCCCCTTGGGCGCCCGTCCAGGTGTTTCCACCAATCATAGAATGGAGTCCACCACTGCAAAGATCTCGTCGAGCTGATCGAAATGCATATATTATTTGCTATATTTGGAGTTCGGAATCAAGAGATATTAATAAAAGAAGGACTCCACATAAAAGAGCTGCGGGATTAATTGGGCCCAAATCAGATTTTGGTCCATTAAGGCCTATGTGCATTTTAATGAGATAGGGTGCAAAGTTTAGTACCACATCGCCTGCTGAACCAAAAACGCACAGAGGAGGAGGACTATATAAGCAAGGCCCCTGGCCCCTGGAGGAGGACAAGAAATTATTATAGAGATTGAGGGGTGCCCTCGAAGAAAAACCTCTTCTCTAAATAATATTTCTTTTTAGGCTTAGCAACCAATGTAAAGAAGAAATAGATCTTCTAGTTTCTACTAGATTGAGAGAGATAGAGTGGAGGTGTGGATCGGAGGAAGGCCGGCCTGTCGGTGTCTACTCCGAGTTGTACCTACGGGATCAAGTCTCCTAACCCGAGGCTTGCTTCTAAGATTCTTCAGTAATTCGACTTCTAATTCTAGTAAGTTCTTGTTTTATTGTTCTTTGGTTTATGAGTTTACTTTAATCCTCTTTCGGTTGAGTATTAGAGTTATCATTGCTGGTGTAAATGTGGTGTTTAGGCTAGGGTACTCATAGATATTCCCTGACTAGCTGGACCGTGGTAGTAGCGAGGAACGTGACATTTCCGAGTTACCTTTTGCAGACCACATCTCGTTAGCAGGACGGGTAGGTTTATAGGTGCGGGTCGAACATCCTTTGTGTTGTCTAGATTCCGTGAGCCTCCCCAATAGAATAGTAGATCATCCTTACCAAGGTTAGAACGAGACTACGGTTGCAATCTTCTCTATACATCACTCACATCGAGAGACATTCTTTGTAGCCTAAAGGGATAGTAGCAATAGATTTGGTTAGTCAGATGCACCCTTTCTCCCAGTGGTAAAAATATAAATACGATACTTTGGAAAACCTCTCGGGTGAAATGCTCACCGATATCCGTGCGCTTGCGGATCATTTTCTTATTGTGTTACCAAATATCAACAGCAGGCAAGTCAGTTCTGTGGCTTGCCAAGCGAAGATGCCAACGCTCACCTTCAACACTTCTTGAGTTGTGCGACACTATCGTCATCAAAGACGTCGCACAAGACAGCATCAGGCTCCGTCTGTTTCCTTTCTCCCTCACGGGAAAGGCGAAATAGTGGTTCTACCAGAACAAGGAAGCTGTAGACACCTGGAACAAGTGTTCTGCGGCATTCCTCGCTAAGTTCTTCTCCATGAGCAAAACCAGTGCTCTAAGGGGGAAGATCTCGAACTTCCAACAGTATTCACTAGAGTCCATCCTTGAAGCATGGGAAAGGCTCTAGGAGTACATTCGAGCCTGTCCTCATCATGGAATGGAAGACTGGCTAGTGCTCCAGAACTTCTACGAAGGCCTTACGGCCATGTCAAAGGGGCACGTTGATGCCGTAGCTGGAGGTGCCTTCCTTTCTCTCACCATTGCCCAAGCTACCGCCCTCATCGAGAAGATGGTGGCGAACCAAAGTTGGGGAGAAGGAAGGAAAACACAAAGAGGCTCACAGTCCGCTAAGGAGACAGAGCTGTTGGCCGCAAAAATCGACTTGCTGTTATAGAAGATGGACGACACTATAATCAATACCAACACCGTCCAATCCATAGACTCACACACATCGTGTGAAGTCTAGGTGACAATGGCCACTCAGGGAACAATTGACCTAAGACCCAAGAAGAAGCTTCATTCGTCAACAACGGGTATAGGCCACCTTAGCAAGATAACAGTGGGTGGTACAATTAGCACCGCCTACAAGGTAATAACTTCTCAAACTCTTTTTCAAAATCAACCTTCCTTGAAAGATCTTGTTCTAGGACAAGCTAAGATCAATGAGAATCTTACCAAGAAGTTGTCCTTTAATGACAAAGTTTTTGAAAATATAAATGCTAAGCTTGAAGCTCTTTCTTCGTCTGTTAAAAATCAAGCTAGCTTTAATAAAATGATAGAAACACAGATGGCTCAGATAGCTGCTTCTATCCCTGTCAACGACACGGGGAAGATTCCGGGGCAACCCGAACCTTCCTCTGAGTTTGTTCATGCAGCTACAGGGCAATGAAGGAAGAAGAGTCTCGCCAATGGACTATAAACGTTGTGCCCTTGCCGAAAGGTCTTCGGTATTTATCAAAAATATATATATATTTCTATATATATAAGGAAAGAATTTGTATCTGATAGGCCCGCACTATCATCCAAGCTTGGGGGAGGTGCCCCCACTCAGGTATTATATTCTAATCCTCCTTGAAAAAAAAGAGAAGAAGAGTTTTTATCTTTATAAAAGTATATAAATATATTATATTTTCTAAATCTCTCTCATTTTACAAAATTCCTTGTTTTAGTCTAAAATAAAATTTCTCCAAAAATCTTATAAAAATCATTTCTTGTTTTTAGAGGCTTTTAGATTTTCAAATCTTATTTTTATTTTATTTTTGAAAAATAAAAAGTTTAGAATAAATTTGTGGAAAATCAAGATCTGGAGCAAGTTTTCGAACCAGACCCATCAGCAACCGACTACTCCCTTGGAGTAGCCGTTGGAGGGCGCTGCCAAAAGGGGACGCAGAGTGGGGCCCACCTGGTTGCGGCCGCACCCTGCCCAACGGCTACTGGCCGCCGCCTTCTGGCAACGGCTAGTGACCGTTGTGGAGGGGGCTCCCGCGCCTGCGATCAGCTCTATAAATAGAGAGGATCCCGGGTGGAGAACCTCACCCCTCTCACATTCATATTTTCTTCACTCCCTCCATCTTCCACTTGATCCACCATTCTTCACTCTTGTCCACATAAGCTTTTGTGCAAGAAAAATCTGCACAACCTCTTGCTCAAGCTCAAAGTGCTAGCTACCCACCATGAGTGGAATCGGTGATCGAGTTTCCGGGCTACTCCGGAGAGGTCGTCGCTCGCGTAGGGGATCCAGCTCGAGTGCCCCTGCACAAGAGGGTCAACCATCGCAAGATGAAGGGGAGACGCTCACCGGCCACGCCATCAACGAAGCTGACGCCCCCTTCATCGACTTGGAGAGTGATCGGGGGAAGCAGGCGTACGAGCTCCTGAAGGAACGCGTGTTCTTGCACTCGCCGACGTTCGACCCTGTCCTCCTCAAACAGATAGGTATGGATGTAGAATTTAATACCGTTTTCGAGCATGTTGGTTGGAGCCGAGTTGCCCCTGTTCATGAGCTTGGATCATGTCTTCTAACGATCCAATTTTTGGGCACTCTACAAATCGTTGATTATTGTATTTCTTTCCGTTGCTTTGGAGTTGAGTACTCCCTTTACTAGAAAGATGTGGTGGCACACTTAGGCTTTAATGCGCACTGCTCTATCAATTTGGATTTATCCCTCTCTGGTTATAATCGTCATAGTTTCTGGCACCTGATCTCGGGACAGAACGTTGTGGGAAAATTCCAACCCAATGCCAACAACATCCATCATCCCACACTTAGGCTTTTGCATAAGTGGCTTGCTTCTTCTTTTTTCTCTAGGGATGATACCCATCTGGTTTTGGATCTTGAGTTGAAGATGCTTTATGCCATGCTTAAGAAAATCAAAGTTGCACCTGTTTATGAAATTGTTAAGCATTGGCTGCATTCTTTTAAAACTGCCACACCTATCTTGTGCACTTCACTCATCACTTGTCTTGCTGCTAGTGTTAATCCACAGGCTGCTAATTCTATTGTTTACCTTACCTCTCCTCGCATCATGATTAATGAGCATTATCTGGCACAAGCCCATGTGATCAAGCGCAATGCATCCAGAAATGGCTTTGTGTTTTATTTTCCGGGATATATAAACGAGATTCCGTTACCTAACCCGGATCTCACTTTATATACTTGCCCATCTCTCACCTTCGAGCTTGTTAAGAAAGAAGAAGCTCGTAGGAGTTCTGCTTCTCGCAAGGAATCACACAGGATGAGGCAAGAGGAGGCAGCACAGCAAGCTCAACCAACCCAGCCTACGCCAGCACCAGCTGCACCAGAGAGGGGATGGTCCCCAACTATGACCACACCTGGGTTCAGCCCTGGGTATGGTTATGGTATGGGGTATGTTCCTTCACCATATGAGGCAGGAGGCTCGGGCTGGTAGGAGATGTACGGAGCAGGAGGCTCCAGGGACAGCATTCACACGAAGTAGGAGGATCTGGGCAACCACATCAGGAGCACACCCTAAATGAATAAGACATGCCACCTCCTATTCGCCCTCAAGTCACCCTAGACTCCCTCAACACTCGCATGGGTGGAGTGGAGCTCCAGCAAAGACAGATCCAGGGAACGCTGAATGCCCACATCCAGACTTCCACCCAATGGCATCAGCAGACCCAGCAGAGCTTCGTGGACTTAGAGGACGCGAACCGTCGACGGCACGAGGAGCAGTTGGCATTGCTACGGTCTATTGGACTTTTCCAAGGACCGCAGCAATAAGCTAGCTTGGGGGAGAACCCCCATAGAGGTAACATGTATCTTATTTTCTTGCACTTCAATTTTAGTATTTAATTTTCAGCACTCTTTTCTTTATATATATAAAAATAAAATCCTCTCTCATATGTGTTTTAATATGCTAGTTGCTCTTCTGCTGAAATGATGAATAGTTGCTCTGTCTATAATTCTTTAGTGTCTAAGTTATAACTTAGTCTTCATCAAGATTTAAGTTTGTTGGCTAAAAATGTCCTATTCTGAAAACTTGAAATCTTGTGGGTTGCGCATGATCCTTTTCTAAGCTGTTGCGAGACATGATATGGTACAAATAGATTTTGCTATGACTTTGTCTTAAGAGAAACTTGACATCCAGAGTTTTCTTTTCAAAAATTTAAAACAAAGGGTTCCTCAATGATTATGAAATACCTACCAAGGCCAGATGACTTGTTACTCAGTTCTTAAAACCTTTAGTCATATGCGGCTTGTAGAACTTTGAGTCGGGTCAAATCTCTGAGATCCTAGAGTGAGATTATGGTCATGCACCCGTGATTGAG
The DNA here is from genome assembly GCF_000003195.3 of Sorghum bicolor. NCBI lineage: Eukaryota > Viridiplantae > Streptophyta > Magnoliopsida > Poales > Poaceae > Sorghum > Sorghum bicolor. The sequence goes on along the minus strand of NC_012875.2, from coordinate 16,049,229 downwards.
ATTCACTTACACCCACCAAATAAAGCCGACTCTTACACTGAGAAGTCGCGCACAACATGCACCCTTCCATCCACCAAAATTTTTTGCCAACTCTTATCCTGAGAGTTGTGCCTTAGCTTTCCACCAAATAAAAATGCCAAACTCTCATCCTGAGATTTCCGCATCCCCAAATTCACTCCTTACTTTTTGTCCTCATGACATCTCTTTAAATTTCTCTGATTCCATTCATCAAGACATATGGGCTATAGTTGAAAAAAATATCCAAAGGGAAAAGCCAAAAAGGCATAGACAGGAAAGAAAGAAAAAATCAAAAGTCCCCGTCATGAAAAAAAATTATTAAGAGATAGAGCCCATATGTTTTCCTCTTCCTCTCTCTTTTATCCTCCAAATAAAAGAGAGTCATGATGCAAAGGAGTGACCAAAAATATTTAGAATTAGGATTTCCACCAATTCCTCATACTCCACACACTTGCACATCTCAATCAAGGTGTATGATTTGTATCTCCTCATGCTCCGGGCTTTGACTCAGCAATACAAGTGTCGTAAGTACGCCCACCTTTATACCTGCCCAAAACTCCACTCTCAACCTTAGTGGTAAGGTTTAAAGGCAATCACATAATGCCTTTCGTAAGGATTTCATACACATTGAGCGATTGAGAGAATCATTCGAGGAACTCATTTATTTTGCAAAACTTGTAAAAAAACCTCCAGATTGATAGTCTATCAAAAGATGAATGATTGGTGAGTCTGTTACAACTGTTCTATCTTGCAACCACCCAAGAAGCCCCATGGGAAATTAAGGTAAAGAGTGGATAGTATGCCAACTTATTTAAATTGCAAATGAATGCTTTGTTATAGGCATGACACTCCTAAATTATATCGGCATAGTAGCAACTCCTGATCAACAACCATACTTAATTATTTGATCGGTACAAGCAAAGGTTAAGCTTGGGGGTCTTGTTGGCAGTCACTATGGAGGATTTTGTACTGCCAACTTAGACTAAAAAGAAGAGGAATAAACTTATTTAAATCACATATGCTTTTGCTATTGACATAGTTCCACTTGTACCTTGGTATTTTGTTTTGCAGGATTTATAATGTGACAAGTGGAAGAAAACAGTAAAATAAAGAAAGCGCAATTTACAAAAGACGAATTCACAATTGCACAATCAAAAATAAATAAGAAGCCCACCTTCAACATCGAACTGGACCCAATCGTAACCAAAGCAGCAAAGGAGGTCCAGCAGGGAGCAAGGCACGCGAAGGCGGTGGCCAGGTGGGGCCCACCAGGTTGCGGGCGCACCTGGTTGCGGGCGCAACCTTGGTGGCGGCAAACCGGCCCCACCTTTCTCTAGCGGTTGCATGCCGCCATGCATAGGACGGTTTCACCTACTACCATATTTAGATCCCCCGAACCGTCCTCGTTGGGCTATAAATAGTTGGCTCCCCCTCATTTGTAAAACACACATCATTTGGAGTCTACATTTCCACACACCTCTCACTTGTATCTTTAGTATTAGACTAGTAGTAGAGCAAGGCAAGAGCTACCAAGGAGAGCTTGTCTCCTAGGACGAAAGGATCCTCTTGGTATGAATCATAATCAGTCTTCTTCCATGAGCAAGTTCTTGTTATCTTTATACAATTGTGCTTATGAACTAGAGTATAGTTATGTCTATATCATGTTCATAGTATATGAACTAGTTCTTAGTTCTTGTGCTATGTTCTTGATATATTCATCCCTGTTCTTCATCGTTCATCTAACTTATATGAATAGAAGTAGAATTAGGGATGAGATGATGGTTCAGTGGGTCGTTCTGGTTGCTCTTAACCTAGCCTGTCAATCCGAAGTGTTGGGGCCCGCGGGGGTTAAGAGTTGTTTCCAAATACGTGAACATGGTGTTCAGGTATGCGGAGAACAGTGGATATGCGGGTATCCCACAAGCAGAGGGGTAGGTGGCAGGGTGGTGACAGCCCTGTCATCCTTCATATTCCCCCACGTTCGGATATTCGGTAGGAGTCATGTAAAGTCTCTATTTGCTTGCAGACCAGCTATGGGGATCTCCCTATCATCTCAAACCTGATCCTATCTCAAGACATGCTAGTTAGATGACTTACTAACAGTTCTTAGCACAGTTATATACGAACCATGCCTGCTCAGTAGTTATATTCTTTTATTCTTTATTTTATCTTTTATCCTTGAGGATGACCCAGATGTGTGTCCACTATCTCCAAATATCATATCTTACCCCTGTTTACTCTATGCCTACCATGCATTTTAATAAGTAATCATGTTATAACCACGCTAGATATAAATGCCTTCCTACGGGAATTACAAATACGACACCCATTTACGGGTTGAAATGCTACAATGATAGTTCTGTGCGCTTGCAGAGTTATTCTTATTTCATACTGAGCTATCGATTGGCGTACCTAAGTACCATTACTTAAGATTGTAATCCTTGTGCACTCACCCGGCGCCGGGCCACAGCTTTGCATATCGTAAGTAAGGATGGTTAGGAAGGCCAATCTGGCATTACTAATCATCAGTACCAGACTGCACTGCCTAGGCCCGCGGCGTAAAGAGCCTTGGGTTATCATTCTGAAGTGATGGTGGTTAGGATATGCCAAGAACGTTTCTAGTGTTATCATTAGGGATGGACTCAAACTCTATCCTTAGTGGTTTCGCTAAGAAACACCAACAATGGTGGCTCTAGAGCTTCTTTGGAGTTGAAGATGAATTCTCCGAATGAATCAGAGAATGAAGTAGGGTTTCTCTAGGAGCCAGAGGCCCTAAATATATAGCCTCCTAGGATGCACCGTAGCCTTTGGATGAAACTAACTTGAATGGATGCTTCATATTGATCCTCAAAGTCGGTCGAGACAGGATCCACGAGGTTGGTCCTGATTGGTGGAGCTGGTCGGGTGGCCACCCATGGGGCATGGGCACCCACCCCTACCTAGCTGCTAGGTGGGCCCAGCTTCACAGGGATGCCTCCTCAAGTCTTCTAGAGTATTCTTGAGCTGCTAGACGTGGTATTCTCTCTATGTAAATCTGACATGTGGACCTCTTTTGGTTCTTTTCTAATAACCCCCTATAGAAATAGATATTCACCTTTGTTAGTGTAACCCCTATAACTAGATGGTATCCATGTTTTAATCCTTTCTCATGTTATGATGACAGTTAAAAATTGGTACTTAACTACTATCAACAACAATATACAAAAGAGTGAGGATGACGTGATGAAAATGAGGTGCTCCCAACCTCATGTGAAAATTTAGAACCATCACCTATTACTCCTCTTGAGAATGAGAGCTGAGGTAATGCCAATGATGCTAACAATGCTATACTAGTACCTTCTCTTGATTTAACTTTGTCACATGATGAATGTTCTGCTAACATTTGTGATAAGGAGGAGTTATGTGATAGTATTGCTATGATTATTCCTATGCCACAACTTAAGAGAATGATTCTTTTGTTTTGGAACAAAATACTTATGCCAGAAATAAACAACTGCTTCCAATTGTCATTAAACAAGACGAACTAAATTTGTTCTCTTATTTAAATACTTTGGGATATATTAAGTTTGAAACTTTGTGTGCTCTTAGTAGTTTGGAGGAGAAATTTAAATGTGTTGAATTATCATGGTTATCTAGATATATATCACTTTATTGGCAAATATAATTGTAAAGGATAGTATATGGTGCATCGTGTCTACTTTTGTTTAAATCTAAAATATTCTTTTGTTGTGCAACAATATGATCAATTAGAGGGCTGCAATAGATATAATCATGTCATTTTGAGACCCCAAATTTTGTTATAAGGATACATGTCAATTTTCAAGAAGGGGAGCAAAGTTGGTTACTACCTATAACCTGCTCTTCAACAAATCTCAAACTGAGGACGATTTGTTGTCAAGATGGGGAGGATGATGAGGACATGACAACTTCAAATATATCTATTGATTATAAGGTGAGCTTATTCCTATATTTGTATAGTGATTTTTGGTACAATTCACTTGGTTCCACATGTACACGTCATTATTTGATTATAACTTCAAATATGTCTGAAAGTGCAAGTCCATCAAAATTGAACTTTCGGTTCGTCGGTAGCCCGATACTACTTTACTAGGAAGGCCATAACACATCCATCCGGAGTGAGATTGAGGTTAATGAGCACTTGATGCAAAGCTTGTTTGATAGTCTTTCCAATGGATCTAGTTTAATCTCAATATCATGTCAGCAAGGCCTCCAAATAAATGAGACATGTTGTCATTGTTTCTGCTAGGAGCTACATCATCATCATGGGCTTGTTATTTACCATTGGGATCCTAGCCCAAGTTGGAGCATGCCCTAAGGAGATCAAGAACACCCAAAGGAAGATTGCGGACGTCCTTTCCCTTGGCCACCACCTTAGAGGGTCAGCAATGTTGTCCACGTCAAAGTTGGAGGCCCAATCCAAGTCAAGTTCGAGTCCATCTCAGGCTCTAGGAGCAGCATTTAGTAAATGGACGCTCAGCTTGCATGCTAACTTTGTTTATAATGATCCACATATGAATCGAAAGATAATTTCATAAGCTAACCAATGGATTTAGTGTAAGGCCCAAATTCCATTGGAGTTAACGGGAATCATTGAAACAAGTTGACGTCTAGAATCTGTCAGGGTGCTGTGTTGCTGTCTTTTGAGCCATTGGGCCTTGTAATGTGTTGCAACACCTTATGGATGTGAAGAGGGGGTCTTTGGACGCCCCTTAGGCTATATAATCAGTAGCTGCCACCTACTTTAGGGTTTTGGTTTTGCTTAGATTATTCTGTCAAGAATAGTTTCAACGTTTTATCAGTTTGTGAGACCCCAACTCCTGAGATTAATCATTCATCTACGAATTTGGTTGCATTCTTTCTTGTTCTTGCTTGTGTTCTTTGATTTGCAAGCAAATATTAGTCTTCTTGGCGAGGTCAACCGTGCAGCGTCGGTCCATAACCTATGGAGGCATGGTGCTAAGGTTCCAGGGTTTGGGTCTTTGTGATCTGAAGCTAGATTGGTGTGTCACTCTCTGACAAAATCGTTGTGTATCTTGAACCTGACAGAAGATCAGGAACCTGTCCCCATTACCGTGTTACCCATCGAAGTAAATTTGGAGGCATACAGGCTTGCTAAACAAAATGATTTATCAGCATTTGTGTATCATGATCGGATGATGGATAATATCAATGAGATGACTGATGTAAGATTGAAAGCTCTCAAGGAGATAGAAAAAGACAAAGCTCAAGTTGCCTAGGCATACAACAAAAAGGTCAAGAACAAATTCTTTCATGTAGCAGAGTTAGTGTGGAAAACCATACTTCTTATTGGGTCGAAGAGTAATAAGTTTGGCAAGTGGTCACCAAATTGGGAAGGTCCTTATAAAGTAATCAAAGTCATACATAGTAGTTCTTATATGCTAGAGACATTGCATGGTGAACGTCTCAAAGTAGCATTCAATGGGAGATACTTGAAAAAGTATTTCCAAGTGTTTGGCCAGAAGCCTAAGTGCTCCCGAAACAATGGCTGATACATGTATTGCTCTTAGAACAAAAATAGCCCCTTAGTCACTGAATAGTCGATAAGATGGTTGTTAGTTTTGTTTGCTTAATTATTTTTAGGTTCATGTATCATTCACCTGAAAATAGGGGACATCTGTTGACAACCAAAATTATCCTTTTTGTGAAGTTTTCAAAATGTGGAACAAACTTCACCATTGTGTTCCTCTCGCCGAGATGGTCAAAAAATATATATGGAACGTCTAATTTGGAGTCTAGATGAAGAAGTTATGCCCTCGAGAAGATGCTCTGCTATCGGGAGTTCCGACAAACGTCGGGAGTTTCGACCTGAGTCGGAAGTTCTGACTCGAGTCAGGAGTTCTGACCCACATCGAGAGTTCCAACAAACGTTGGGAGTTCCCACCCGAGTCGTGACTTCTGACTCGACTTCCGACAGACCTAATAACTGTTCAGATCTAGCCTTCGAAATTCTGATCCGAACAGTTCCAAACTTGTGGGAAACTCTGAAAATAGACTTGGAGAGGTTTTCTACTGGGTTAAGACCATCCCCTCTATATATATAAGAGGAACATGGCCGATTGAGTTCCCATCTATCCAATCGTCCAAAACACAAAACACATCTATTCTTTGCTCTAATTCTCCTCTCTCAATCCCTCCAGCTGTTTAGCAAGTTTCTCCACGAGATTTGTTGGCATCTTAGGTGCTGTTTAGCAAGTTTCTCCATGAGATTTGTTGGCATCTTAGGCGCCCTTGCTAGTCCTAAGAGATCCTCCATGTGCTCCTTCCTGATGGATCCTTCTGGGAGTAGTTCGTGAGTCGTTTCAGCCAAGATCGACCTCTACATTGGCCCTATCGGTCTCTAGATCGGTTAGGTCGATTATGCTACATTCTTGCTGCGTTGCAGATTGATCTACAACCTCTCCGAACATCCAAGGCCCTCGTTGGTGTGTTGGCTTAGAGCAATCTTCAGCGTCAACACATGCTGTCTAATTATTTTTGTTTTGGAAAAACAATCAATGAAAAAAAGCAACCGATGAAAATGGGGAGGAGAGGGTTGAACTCGGGTAGTTGCAGTGATGCGTGTGCCGCATTGGCTACGGGCGGGGGACAGATGATGAGGTTGACACAAATGATATCAACCATTTGATTTGAGTGAGTACAGAGACAGAAGAATTAAAATAAATTTAGAACCCTAAAAACATGCAACTTTAGGAACAGAGGTGTGTCTAGGAAAGAATACAATTTTAGAGCGCTGGTCTAAAAAGGCTAAAAATATTGTTTACTAATTTATCGTGAGAGAAAAATAGTATTGACTAGAAAAAAAGTACAACATATAAAATAAGAGTGTACGAGCCTTAAACTTGAGGCATGACTATAGGCTGGCAGATATATGAGTCCTGCTAGGATAAAAAATCTCGTTCGTACGAGTTGGAGACAGTGAGGGAGTAAAAGCAGTACAAGCGGCTTGCTCAAGAGTGTAGGCCTTGACTACGTGCATCATGGGAAAAGCAGGGTATATGTGTGATTTTCTTTGGTCACTACGTTTGTTTTGGTAACGTATATTATATTCTTTCCCTGATAGAGGGGGTAGATAGGAGATTTGTTTTTTTGTGTGAATATAAGAAAGAAAAAATTAGTGATTGCACGGCGGGTGCGATTTTCTCTTTTTCTCTTTTCCTTTTTTGCATGACACAGTTATGTACATCTGGTGGGGCCGAACGTTGAGGCCGGTGGACCCAATTTCACATGGCCTAGTCCTTTCTCTTGTAAAACATACGGATTTAATACCTAGAAAGAAAAGAGAAGGAGGAATTATAATCCTAATCATTTTGTATGTGGGCTCTTATCAAAACTCTTAGGCCTTGGCAGGACTATATATACGTGGGAGCTTTATGTTGTAATCACCAATATTCAGAGAAATAAAGAATAGTCTCCCTATCTTGTGTCTATTTGTTCTTCTACTTTCATCTACTATATTGATCATGAGAGACGGAGAGGGAAATGTCCCAACCACTGGCAACATGTTTTATAACACGTTATCAGCACGACAAGCTCTATGTCGACGCCGTTGAAGCCGCGCCGACCTTCGATGCCGACGCTCATGCCGCTGACTCCTCGGACATGACTGCTTCGACGACGTCTACATCTCCGACGTTGTTAGTGGAACGGATCTACTACCTCTACCTGCAACTAATCTACACTGCATCGATATGCAGAGTCTTCTCAAGCAAGCGATTCTACGACAATGTCAAATACCCTACGCGGTTTGTATCTACTAACCACTGTCCTACGCGACATATGAAGTAGATCAAATTGACATCCTATGTCAGGTATGAAAGAATTATATCTCGCAGATATCTTTTGTCCCTATTATTAAACGGGGCTAATATGTACAAGAAAGTACATACGCATATATATGTACATGCACATTATCTGTACTTAAAATCATATACATGGCTTCCATGTCATCCGAACTCGTAGTGCAAGCTCAAGATCGTTCCTGCAGAAGAACCCACCCACATGCAACACAACCAAACTAAGGTTACACGATCCGCAATCGGAGCCTTCTACTACTCATCTTTTACGATGATTTGGGTTTTGACCTGTAGTCATTAGATCTGCCATTAATTGCATATTTGATTTGTGGCCCGCACGCCACCACGTGACAGCAACTTGCACGCTGCTGCTCTCTCGCTCGGAGTCCCGGATAGCATGGGTATGAAGCTGCTACTGCCTTGTCCTCCGTTGCCTATATGCCTGAATGGTGCTTACTCGTTTGCTCATACATGGCTTGCTCCTCCCTTCCCTTACAGCTGAGGGTTTTGTATTTGCAAAAGATAAATAACATGAGTCTGTACTAAATATTATCTAGTACTATCTAATAGATTGATTCTAACAATCATATATCTTTTAGATCAAGCAACTTCTTCTTGTTCGATCACATATGGATTGACTTGAAGTCACTTTGATCGCTAACTGAAATCCTAGCAATGACCTAAGCAAAATTATATTGCTGACCGGAAGTCATGCATTCGCATTGTAGCCTGCTCCTATCACGTCGTACGCCGAGCGGACTCATTGCATTAGGGCACTCACAATGCAGACTCTATCACAGAGCCTAAAGTTATTTATTACCTCGAACAATGTGGACTTAGAGTCTAAATAAGACTTGGAGTCTTATTTTTTCTACCTCTTTCTTCAATAAATATGCTACCACATCAGTAAAATATCATAAATAATATGTAATTAAGTGTCTTGGCCTATGTGATAGAGTCTTGCATTTTGAGTGCCCTTAGAAGCCCCTCACCTTGGCATGCAGCCCACATCGTACTTGTGCTTGCACGCTGGGACCATGTTATTTGGCTGTCCGCGTACGTAGTCCGCACTAAATGTGACTACTGTTTGAATGGATAAGAACATTTCCAACTTAAAACTGGATTGCTTGTGCATCTACGGTAAAGCTCATATGCTATTTGGAAATAGCATAGAGTATTGAATTAATAAAATAAACCCTTAGTGAAATCTGAATTTCCTACAGAAAAGTATGGGTTTGTGTTAACATTCAGAATATTTATTTCTCTATTTATGTATAAATGCCCTGCGTTGATATCTGTATGCTATATGAAAAGCATTTATTTATCACACATTGTAAATTATATACTATGTAATTGTAAGAATAAATCTTGAATGATTACATTAAAAAACATGGTATGAAATATAAGCTCTTTAAATCCTGCAGACCTTAGACTTATCACCTTTGACAAGCTTATATTTTTTTTGTAGCATAATGATTTTTTTGGGATGAATGAAGGATTGGTATTAATTTTGAAAATTAGCATATACCATGATTATATCCTTAAAATGCTAGGATGCTTCTAAGAGTATTTTGTATAACCATCCACTATCTTTTGCACCTTGCTACTTATTTACTCGTAGTAAACTTATACACACATAATTATTCCAGTTATAATGATATATATATACATACCTTCATGAAGAAGGAATATCCTGGATTTGTTTTGAATGACACAATTTTATAATAAATTGTCATTGTTAAATCCTAGTAGGATACTCTACTACCACTGAAGTGTAGTAGACTGAGGCACTATAGTTCCTGGTATTACTATCTTGAATAAATATATGACCATAGTAAATCTCAAAGGTCTTTGTGGGATACATGAGAAATTTTAGAAGATATCCCATATTATTGAAAATTGAATTTTCAAGCTATATCATAGAGGACATGATGGTAAATAAAGATTTTGACGATGAATATTCTTGAAGAAATTTCTCTTGTATATAGAATATCAAAGAGCAATATAATACATGAAGTATCTAAATTTATCATCAGAAATTACTCAAATAGAAGTTGAGTTAGAATTTTTAGACAGCTCTATGAACCAGGAAATATGACTTGCATATGTTGCACTCCTAGAAGGATCATTATTACATATCACTACTATTATGAAATAAAGCATGCATGAAGATGCTAAATGTCAAGCATAGAAGCTAAGACATGCAAGAATGGGTAATGAATTTTTAAGGTTTCTCTAGAAGAACTTAAATTATGTGCTTATATATTTATTTTGTCTCTGAAATTACTATCCAGAAGTATTAATGGCGGCAGTGCTTTAAGTTTTAATTCCTGTTGAATTAAATGGATTTTATAAACTCATAGAAGAGTTAATGGTTATTTTATTAGCTTGAAGACTAATATCAAGTATTTAATATTCTTTACTTGCAGTAATATGTGTCAATCTTATATGGAGTGAATTAGAATTATATGTTTCACATATAAATAATTGCTTATTTTGCCTATCTAAATAAGTTTTGCATTATTTTTATCCACAAAGAAGCTATATTAACCATGAAGGTTATCGTTTTTTGTGCAATACTACCATGTAGGTAGAAGGGAGATTGAATTTCCTAGAAGCACATGAACGATTGGACTATACTGGCATATAAACTGATCTCGGAAGGATCAATTTAGCAAAAAAATTGTATAATCCATAAACTAAGTATTCAATACTTCAGCTCAAAAAACTAGAAGTTTATAACCTGTAACACCCCAGGTGTTTGTCTTGCATTTCGGCACTCACATTTTATGAGCATAAACATCATTTGTTCATATATGATAGTATGAAACATACTTTGATGTTGTGACAAGTGAATGCTTGAAGATCTTACATAATAAAGCTTGTGGGTGTTGATGGTGCTTCTTGCATGTGTATCATCTCTATCACTACCTAGGTGATCACTCAAAAAGTTTCATGAAGTTTGGATTCAAAAGGTCAAATGAAATAATAAGTTACATGCTTGATGGAATGACCTTATTAAGTGAATGGAACCTTGGGTTACTAGCCTAATCTTGCAATCTTGATCAAATTACTCTAGATGAACTCTACAACAAAAGTCATGAAGGGTTCATATTGAGCTTGTGCCAAGAAAATGCTTTATTTGGTCTAAAACCCTAGTTTGAGCTTTATCAAGTTGCTACTTTGACCAAAGTGAAAGTTTGAGTTTCGTACCAGTTATGAGTTTTGACCTTGAATAAAAGTTGTAGTTTTTCTTCTGTAGAACAAACTTTATTTAATTGTCAAGAGCTAGTTTGGTACCTATCCTAGTCAAATTAAGCTCCCAAGATTCAATGCAGTGCTGTTTTGGATCTCAGAAATTTGGCTAAGTCCTCAAGGTGCTCAGTTTCGGGTACCCTAGTTGGGAGCCTTATACCTTACTAACCAGGCAGAAACAGTATAATGTCCTTTAATAAAAGTTGTAGTATAGTTTGTATGCTACAAACTTTGTTAAAGTGCTCAAGGCCGAATCATCTTCTAAGCCTGTCAAATAATAGTCACAAGATCGAATCTGCTGTAAATTCTAGCATTTTGAATTTCTAAGTCTGGAATTTCAGTTCGTCATGTTGGCATTCCGCGTTCTTCAAAGTTTACTAAACAACTTGAGTTGATCCCTTAATAAAAGTTGGATATATTATCAATTCATTGACACTCGTGGCTTGGCATCTAATTATCTACTAATCTATAATCCTAATGACCATCAGCCATAAACGAAAAATGTAGAGCAGCACATGGACAACAAACTTTGTTTTTAGCCCATGATCGAAATCAGCCTGGAATTGGCCCAAATAAGCTTCCCACGTCGGCACACGGTCACCCGCCACGTGCTCGGCGAAATGCCTCAACGGACAACACGTGCTCTGGATGTGGCAACCATGCACAGAGCGTCTCCTCCATTGCTGCCACCTCCACTTCACCCTTGCCACAAACTGAGCGGTTGGGAGAGAGGCCGAGACGCCTGTGTACCCGCTACCTTGCCCTCCTTCACTTCCCACGTCTTCCTGTCGCCTCTCCTCGCTCTCTGCTCGCCATGGCAGTCCACCGCCATGGACGGACGAGCAGGTCGAGCAGCTGTAGGCGCTGCTTCCTCTCTACCCCTGCGCAGCTCTGCTGAGACCTCCTTCACCTCCCAAGCCAGCCGCTCCCTCCGGACGGGGCAATGTGTTCATGGAGCTCGCTGCCCTACTGGTTTCGTGGCTGGGCGAGAGCCGGTTGTGGCTGGCCGGGCACTGGTCCCACGAAGGCGAGGCCAACCTCCAGCATGCGCCTGCTCCTCTTCCCCGCCGCCGACAGCGACATCCCAGGCCAGCATTGCAGCTGCCTTCGTGCTCTGTTCCGTAAATCAGGTTGAAGAAGGACCTCGCGTTAGAATAAGAAACAACTCAGGGTTCCAGATGCGATGCTAAGACTCATATTAGTGGGCTGTGGCGTGATTCTTGGAAAAGCTAGGGTTCCCGGTGCAAGATCTGTTTTCCTTTTCTTTTGTTTTTGCAGATTTTATGGATAAACTTTGGAAATGCTTAGTAATTCGTAGAAAAGTCATAAAATAGCAAATGTGGACTTTTTGGAATCCCTGTGAAATTCTCTATGCAGTAGATCTATAATATACCATGTTTTAGTTTAAAGTTTTAGCTGTAGAAATAGATTTGTGCAGTTCGGTTTTAATTGCTTGCTATATTTGTCTTTTTCATAACCACTGTATTATTGCACAAATAAATGTGAAAATATTATGACAAGCATTTAATATGATATTTGATTTCTGGTAAAAGTTTGATGAATTTAGGCATGACAGATTGGGAGTTATAAAAATAACAAATGCCCTGTGTTGCTTTGCTCCTATTCTGAGTAAATCTGCATGTTTGTATTATTTGGCTCAGTTAAGTTGTGAATCTTGCCTGGATGAAAATATATGAGTTGTAGTAGTTTTTATAATCATTCCAAAAAGATAAATAGCACAATTGTTGGTTAAGCACATGTTTAGTTATAGTGGTTTAAAGTACTGTTCCAGTTTCTGTCTAAACCCAGACTGGATTGCATTGTTTGTAATGTAAGACCTTGTTAGTGGTAGATTTAGCTCTAGATGTTTATAACAAAGTTGTTCACAATTTCGTAAGCTTTCTAGAAAGTACACAACCATAAATTATGGACATGTGAACCTCAAGTTATAGCTGTTTAATGTGGCATGACAGATTCTGTCCATGATTTGAACAGAGATGTCTTCATAGGGCTTGATAAATGGTTTATTATTATAAATTAAAATGTACAAATAGAAAATGTTGTTCCACTACCATTCTGTGATATTGTTGTATCATGTTGATATATATTATGGTCATGTGTTTGAAGAAAATGTGAGTTTTAGATTTATCTTGCTCTCACATGGTTAATTGCAATAGCAATTTGTCTTTTTCATAGAGACTGCTATGTTTGTTAAAATACAATGAAATTTGTATAAAAGTCTATTTATAGTATGTAGAGGCTACTGTAATTTTGGTGGTATTTACTGTGTACTTTTTGTATATGTTCTTTAATTCACCTTATTATCCAAATAAATTAAGAAATGCATTAAATAAATTTATTTGGTTGTGACCACTATGTTTTCTGGTGTTCTTTAGATATGTGCAAACTGTTGGTAACAATGGTTTTGCTCAAATGCATGTTTGAAACATAAGTTAATAATTAATTGTTTGCAATTGTTGTTTCTGGACAGTTTGTGGAACTGTTTGGATTACAACATGTAAATGATGTTTTATGGGAATCTTGTTTATAGCAAAGTTGTATATAATTCAGTTATCTACCTGCTGTTAAAATTTGGTAGTATTTGGCCTTGTGGTTTGTGAGTTATGTCTGTTCAAAGTTTGATTCCAGAAATGGCTGCTCTCTGTTTGTCAGGGACAGATTCTGGAACCTTATAATTTCGACCAGCTTAAGTTGAGAATCATGCTTTGATGTCTAAATATCAAATGTAGATAATTTCTTAAGCTTTCCAGAATGTCTTAATTCATGTCCTTTGGAGTTTTGTAACTCCAGTTATGATTGATTTTCTCAGCTGCTGTTAACAGTCCTAAAAATGGCAGATTCCTTGTATTGCTGTTGCTTGGTATATTGCTATGTATGACTCATGTCTTTGGTAATGGCCAAGTTAATATACCTGAGACCTGGTGGAACATGTATGCCATGTCTAATATGTTTAGTGTTGCATTCCTTGTTGGCTTAGCATGTTGGTTGTGTAATCATTAAGTTGAGCAATGAGATGTGCTTAAGTGTGTTTAGTGTAAACCATGCTCTTGTCATGCTTCTTGTGTGTAATGCTTTGTCTATTGCACTTCCATGTGTTCATGCACTTGCATCTTGCATGTCATATAGGTATGCTAGATGAACCACGTGAAGGACGTGATGGTGGATCATCCCGAAGATGGAATGATTAAGCAAGTGTTATGATCTTAGATGTCACCAAGACGGAGCAAGCTAACTAATCTGACTCGATGTCACATTGCAGGCAAGCCCCGGAGCATTATAAGCCTCCTAATTTTTGAAAGTGAATGAGTATATATATGTTATATATGTATTGTTGCATTAAGTATAGGAGTTGGATGAAACCCTTGCTGCATATATACCCTTCCTTGTCCAGTATATATATAACCTGAATCCTAATTAGTCAGGATCACGTCTATGCTTAGCCATGCTTAGCTCGGTAGAAGCCAGGTGATTTCCTGTCACCTGCAGGATATAGATGGATTCCAGATCACGGTTGGCTATATTTGCTATCGTGGAAAAGAACCATGTGTTAATTGTTGACGGTTCTTAAATACCAATTTTAATTATCAAATAAACAAGAGAAAGGACCAATATGCAACCATCACCTAGAATTAGGGTTTGATCTGACAGAATTCCACGAGTTTTGTTGTTTATCTGTTTCTGTAGGGGGTTATCAGGAAATAAGGAAGAAAGGCCCACATATCGGGATTACATAGAGATATCAACGCACCGCGTAATTTTACATCATCTAGAAGACTCCAGAAGCCACGAGACCGAAGCGGAGGCGAAACTGGGCCACGCCCAGGGTGCCCGCCCTGGTAGCCTGGGCGCCCGCCCCCCTGTTGGAGCCAAATCAGGACTCTTTCGCTCGGGATATTCCACCGACCTATTGGATCAAGAAAAACATAGTACCACCTCGCCTATCGACCCAAAAACGCATAGAAGGGGAGGACTATATAAGCAAGGCCCCTGGCCCCTGGAGAAGACATGAAGAAATTATCATAGAGACTGAGGGGTGCCCTCGAAGGAAAACCTCTTCTCTAATTAATATTTCTTTTTAGGCTTAGCAATCAATGTAACGTAGAAATAGATCTTCTAGTTTCTACTAGATTGAGAGAGATAGAGTGGAGGTGAAGAGTGGAGGAAGCCCGGCCTGTCGGTGTCTACTCCAAGCTTGTACCTGCGGGATCAAGTTCTCCTAACCCGAAGCTTGCTCCTAGGATTCTTCAGTAATTCGACTTCTAAATTCTAGTAATTTCTTGTTTTATTGTTCTTATGGTTTATGAGTTTACTTTAATCTCTTCGCGTAGAGTTTAGAGTAATCATTGCTGGCGTAAACGTGGTGTTTAGGCTGGGGTACTCATAGATATTCCCTGACTAGCTGGACCGTGGTAGTAGTGAGGAACGTGACAATTCCGAGCTACCTTTGTAGATCACATCTCGTTAGCAGGAAGGATAGGGTTTATAGGTGCGGGTCGAACATCCTTTGTGGTGTCTAGATTCCATTAGTCTCCCCATTAGAACAGTATATCATCCTTACCAAGGTTAGAAGGAGACTACGGTTGCAGTCTTCTCTATTTATCACTCACATCGAAAGACATTCTTTGTGCCTAAAGGTTAGTAGTAATAGACCGGTTAGTCAGATGCACTCTTTCTCCTAGTGGTAAAAAAATAAATACGATACTCTGGATAACCTCCCGGGTGAAGTGCTCACCGATATCCGTGCGCTTGCGGATCAATTCCTTATTGCGTTCCCAAATATCAACAAGCATTTCTGGCGCCGTTGCCGGGGAGAAAGACGGTTGCTGAGATAACCTGTGTCTTGCTATTAGCTTGTATCTATACTTTTATCTTATCTTTTATATTCTTTATTTATTTTCTTTACTCTTACCTTATGGAAAACCAAAATTCTAAATCGATCCATGAGTCTGCAATCCCTTTAGCAACTGACCTTTTACCATGAGAATCATCACAGCCTATCCAAACATCCCAGTATAAGTTAAGTTCTAGGTTGATTGCCATGATTCAAAACCTATCTTTTTCAGGAAAGGAAGACGAAAACCCTTACCTTCATATTAGAGATTTTGAGCAAACATGTGATTGTCTTCGCATTGAAGGCATTTCTGATAAGACTTTACGTTGGAAGCTTTTTCCTTTTTCTTTAAGGGGAGAAGCTAGACAATGGTACAGTCAGAAGGTAAGTCAACAACAAGGTGAATGGGGAGTTTTACGAGCCAACTTTTGTCTAGATTTCTATTCCCTTGACAGTATAGCCGACCTTAGACTCGAAGTCCTATCTTTTAAACAAAAAGATAATGAAACTTTGGGAAAATCCTGGAAACGTTTTTCTGATCTTTTAGAATCTGGTCCAAACCTTAATCTTGAAAACCCTGTTCTTTTATTTCACTTTTTTCGAGGTCTTCATAAAAATTACAAACAAATGCTGCACACAATGTCTAGAGGTTCTTTCTTTCGCATCCCTGCTGATGAAGCTAGAGTGATCCTAGATAGAATCCTAGAAGCTGAGATGGATAATACCCTTCATGATGAAACCTACGAAGCCGAAGTAGACACTCTGCCAAATTCTTCATCTACTTTAGCTATCCCAAGTTCTGAGCCACAAGAGAAAGAAATTCCACTACCGGACTTCATGCTGGATATAGAATCCAATCTTTTTGCCGATTTTGGAAATATTTCAAACTACCATTCTATTGACAAACCCCAAAACGGCCAGTTTAGCATTTATTTACCAAGTGAATATCAATTGAGAGAGCTTATCTCAGTAATGAGTAGCGAATGGTTGGAGGAATCAGAGCTTTCCTCTGATGTGATCCG
>NC_012875.2:15994699-16031022 GCF_000003195.3 Sorghum bicolor | reverse complement strand
CCCCACAACAAAGGTCATAAAGGAATCTTCGGGACGATTAGTCCCCAGTCTTGGAATTATTATTATCCTACCTCTTACAGTAGAAGGCTCCATGGTTCATTTGAACTTTTATATCTTTGATACATGGGACTTCGACCTGTTGATAGGACAACCTTTTAGAAGACACATTTATGAAGGTCATACTGGAAAGCTACACATTTCTTTTGGAAAAACCTTTAAATTCCCGATAACAATTTCACACTCCTTAAACAATAAGGCCGAGTCATATCTTTTGCCTGATCCTATGGAGGAAGTAAAGGCTGCATCTCTAGAGCTTTTAGATGAACCAGACTTAGAAGACGAAACTCCTTTCTTCACTGAAGAAGAAGACGAACCTTCCGAGCCTGAACCCTTAGATGAGTTTGCAGAAACACCTAGACCTCCCATAGAGCTTAAAACATTACCACCCGGTTTTACCTATGCTTTCCTAAACAATAATCCAGAGTTCCCTGTGATCATTAGCGATAAACTCACTCAGGATCAAACTTTGCGATTAATGACCATTCTTGAGAAACGTCACTCAGTTTTCGGCTACTCACTTCAAGATCTTACAGGAATCAGTCCTATGATTTGTACCCATCGTATTCCAACAGATCCTTCTGTTACACCCTCTCGAGAACCCCAACGTAGACTTAACAACACTATGAGAGAGGTAGTTAAAAAGGAAGTTATAAAGTTGTTGCATGCAGGGATTATATATCCTGTGCCGCACAGTGAGTGGGTGAGCCCAGTGCAAGTTGTGCCCAAAAAGGGAGGCATGACAGTTTTTATGAATGAAAAGAACGAGCTAATTCCGCAACGCACCGTCACAGGATGGCGGATGTGCATAGACTATAGAAAACTAAACAAGGCCACGAGAAAGGATCACTTTCCTTTACCTTTTATAGATGAGATGCTAGAGCGGTTAGCAAACCATTCGTTCTTTTGTTTCTTAGATGGATATTCAGGGTATCACCAAATCCCGATCCATCCTGATGATCAAAGCAAAACCACTTTTACATGCCCTTATGGAACTTATGCTTACCGTAGAATGTCTTTTGGGTTATGTAATGCACCAGCTTCTTTTCAAAGATGCATGATGTCTATATTTTCTGATATGATTGAAGAGATTATGGAAGTTTTCATGGATGATTTCTCTGTTTATGGAAAAACTTTTGATAGTTGTCTTGAAAACTTAGACAAGGTTTTGCAAAGATGTGAAGAAAAGCACTTAATACTTAATTGGGAAAAATGTCATTTTATGGTTAGGGAAGGAATAGTGCTAGGACACTTAGTGTCTGAAAGAGGGATCGAGGTAGACAAAGCTAAAATTGAAGTAATTGAACAACTACCTCCACCTGTGAATATAAAAGGAATTCGAAGCTTTCTTGGCCATGCTGGTTTTTATCGTAGATTCATAAAAGATTTTTCATTTATTGCTAGACCACTTACTCTTTTGCTAGCCAAGGATGCTCCTTTCGAATTTGATGATGCATGTCTAACATCTTTCAATTTATTAAAGAAAGCACTCATCTCTGCACCAATCATTCAACCCCCTGATTGGTCGTTGCCTTTTGAAATTATGTGTGATGCTAGTGATTATGCTGTGGGGGCAGTATTGGGACAAACTAAAGACAAGAAGCATCATGCAATTGCTTATGCCAGTAAAACTTTGACAGGAGCTCAACTTAATTATGCAACCACTGAAAAAGAGCTTCTGGCTGTTGTCTTTGCCATAGATAAATTTAGATCTTATTTAGTTGGAGCTAAAATAATTGTTTACAATGATCATGCTGCACTAAAATATTTGCTCACTAAAAAAGATGCTAAACCTCGCCTGATTAGATGGATCTTATTACTCCAAGAATTTGACTTAGAAATAAAATATAAAAAAGGAGTAGAAAATTCTGTTGCTGATCACTTGTCTAGAATGTATTTTAAGAATCCACAGGAAACCCCCATCAATGATTCACTCCGGGACGACATGCTCTACGGGATTAACAGGTCTGACCCCTGGTATGCAGATATTGTTAATTTTATGGTTTCAGGGTATGTACCACCAGGAGCAAACAAGAAGAAGCTTATTCAAGAAAGTCGTTCACATATATGGGATGAGCCATACCTCTTCCGAGTATGCTCTGATGGCTTACTCAGGAGATGCGTGACCACTGAGGAAGGATGGAAGATCATCGACAGATGTCATTCATCACCATATGGAGGTCACTATGGAGCATTCCGTACACATTCAAAGATCTGGCAGTGTGGATTCTATTGGCCTACAATGTATGAAGACACGAAGCAATATATCAGAAGATGTGGGCCATGTCAAAGGCACAGAAACATAAATACAAGGGATGCAATGCCACTCACCAACAACCTTCAGATTGAGCTCTTTGATGTCTGGGGAATAGACTACATGGGTCCATTTCCTCCATCAAAGAAGTGTGAGTACATCTTGGTGGCAGTTGACTATGTCTCCAAGTGGGTAGAGGCATTACCTTGCAAGCATGCCGACAACGTCAGTTCAAAGAGGATGTTTGAAGAAATTATATTTCCAAGATTTGGAGTCCCCAGAGTAGTGATAAGTGATGGAGGAGCACACTTCATCGACAAACGCTTCAAGCAATATCTATCAAGACATGGAATCCGTCACAACGTCGCTACCCCCTATCATCCTCAGACAAGTGGCCAAGCAGAGACTTCCAACATACAAATCAAGAATATTCTTCAGAAGACAGTAAATGAAATGGGAACGGCATGGAAAGACAAGCTACCCGATGCACTCTGGGCATACCGGACAGCATACAAGACCCCAATTGGAATGTCTCCATACCAATTGGTGTACGGGAAGACTTGCCATCTACCTGTTGAACTAGAATTCAAAGCACACTGGGCCATAAAGAGATGGAATATGGACCTAGATGTTGCTGGAGATCATAGAAGAATGCAACTATCAGAATTGGAAGAATGGCGAGAGAAGGCATATCACAATTCAAAGATCTACAAAGAAAGAGTCAAAAGGTGGCATGACAAGAGAATCAAGAAGAAGGAGTTCACGCCCGGAGATAAGGTATTACTTTTTAATTCCAGGGTGAAGCTTTTCGGGCATGGAAAACTCCGGAGCAAATGGGAAGAGCCATTCAAGGTAATCAATTCATCATCCCACAGAGCTATCACACTTCAAAATAGCGAAGGTACGTTATTCAAGGTAAATGGTCAACGTCTTAAATTATTTTTAGAGCCCAATGAGGAATTTGAAGAAATAGACGTAGTCCATTTTTACCTTCCCATGGAGAATTACAGCCCGATACTTTTGGTCTGATGGTTTTGGGTCATATATATATTTTTCTAAATAATTCCGCATCTAGAAACGCGCTCGGAGAAGTGGGCCCACAGAGGGGCCAGAGAGAGGGCGAGCGCCCAGGTCAAGTGGGCGGGCGCCCAGCCCCTGTTCCCCCTCGGTCCCGACTTTCTCTGTTATGGAAAATGCACTTAGGGTGATCCGAATAATCCCTCGGATGGAAAGTTTCGCATGCACGTCGACGGGAGAAACCCGAACAACCCATAGAGGCACCCTTTTGACCCCTATATAAACAGACCCCTGACCTCAGTTTTCAAACACCAAGCCACCAAGCTTTCTCTCCTTCGATTAGAGCTTGATTAGCTCTCCTTCAATTAGAGCTTGATTAGCTCTCCTTCAATTAAAATTTGATTTGTTCCAATGGCCGAGAAGTACCACGATGATTGGGAAGTCGTCCCCTTCAACCTCAACATGGAGCCTGTGGAAGACCCCGATGCCCGTGCTCTCGTTCCGGCCAACACAGAGCGACAGCTAGAAGCCATGCCATTACGCCAACGCAGCTCCGCCCAATCTTACCATGCTCAACCAGTTCTCACCGCACCACCACAACCCCTACTCCTCACAGGATCATCATCCAAGATGAAGACCACTATCAAGGTGCCAATCGGCACGAGGATCCTTCCACCTAGACCCAATGAGAGGGTCGTTAGAGTCAAGACCAACCGGAGCGGCGAGATCAGCAGCGTACGCTACACTACGGAGGAGGAAAGGCCTTACTTTGAAGGGATTAGAGCAGCCAAAGTCCGTTTCATCCCTCCAAAGGCAGCCCCGAAGCACGCTCTCAATGCTTTTGAGACACCTCCCAAGCGTCGCAAGACTATAATGGATTTTGATGAGGAAGTTCGCAGGCTAGATAGAATTATCATAGACCTCCAGTCCTCGATTAATTCCCTCACTAGGCAGCTCTCTAACCACAACACCATTATACTAGGCCTTAGGCAGGATCTTGCCAGTGCCAACAAGAAGATTAAGGAATTAGAGCGCCGCTAAGTTATCTAGATTAGACCTTGAGGCAATACATCTTAGTCATCTATCTTTAAATTCGGTTTAAGTTTGCTATTATCAACAGTTGCTATTATCATCAGTTTGTTATCACTTTGCTATCAGTCTTTTGTAATAAATGCCTCAAGATCAATAAAGAGTACTATTATTATTATTATGTCTTGTGTGTCTCTACTTTATTTTTTGTGCAAGAAAGCAGAAAACAAGTATGGGGGAGATCCCTCGACATGCCAAACACACTCCGACTACACCACTCCACCATTCAAGTACACACTCTGCACACTTTACTTTATACATACATTTATTCTGGATTATGCAGACTACTGTTTCTGACATGATAAAATAAAAGAATTAAAATATTTCTAATCATGATTAATCACAATCTATGATATTTCCTGAAAACTTGCAATTGTTATAAAATCATTTTAAAACCCTGTGTTATTTAAGTCAATATGGAATATGTGATGGTAGAGTATGAGTTTCTTATTCTTGATATCATTGTTGCTTGGAGAATTTATTTCAAAATATTCAAAATTCTAGCTACCATCCTCAGTATTTTATATGCCTGATAAAACTGAAAATATTAATTATGATTATAAAAGCTATCTGCTCTGTATTGAGTTTGTTCAAAATGAGTTAGACCCTTGTTGAGAGATTTATCATGCTCCTAAGATCAAGACATTATTTCAGTAAGATTCACTCTTCCGAAGTATTATTGCATTAGAGGCATGGGCTATGAAAAAATAGAGATATTTCGAGGAAATAAAAAGGAGCAAGTGCTCGACAACCTCGCAGAAAAAATGGACAAGTGTCCGGCAGTAGAATTAGGGGTACCTCGGTATCCACTTTAAAAAAAGAGAAAAGAGAAAAAAATGATAGCCCATGGTCCCTCTAATAAGCAATATGCCAGCAAGAGATGACAAAGTTTTTAATTTCCAAAGTCTTTGATCTAAGAGTATGACATTCCCCTCCTCGGATCCCGTTTTGATCAGGCAATAAATGCAAAGTAAGAATGCTTGAGAATTTTTGCAAATTAAAACAACCTCAGTGAGATATATATAAAAGCTAATGAGTGATCTGAGAGAACCTATGAGGATCAAAAGGTATGCTAACTTTCTTTCAAAAATATACAAAAAACTCCAAGTGACAGGATTGAGAAGAAAGGATCTTTACTCTTAATCATAAACTTTCCTGACTATGGTACACAGTGGGTTTTTGACACCCTGCAATTATAAAAAGAATGATTTAAATGTTTACCCCAGATATTGATCTTAACCATCCTTTTCTCGAGGACGAGTAAAAGCCTAAGTATGGGGGTATTTGTTGACGGTTCTTAAATACCAATTTTAATTATCAAATAAACAAGAGAAAGGACCAATATGCAACCATCACCTAGAATTAGGGTTTGATCTGACAGAATTCCACGAGTTTTGTTGTTTATCTGTTTCTGCAGGGGGTTATCAGGAAATAAGGAAGAAAGGCCCACATGTCGGGATTACATAGAGATATCAATGCACCGCGTAATTTTACATCATCTAGAAGACTCCAGAAGCCACGAGACCGAAGCGGAGGCGAAACTGGGCCAGGCCCAGGGCGCCCGCCCCCCTGTTGGAGCCAAATTAGGACTCTTTCGCTTGGGATATTCCACCGACCTATTGGATCAAGAAAAACATAGTACCACCTCGCCTATCGACCCAAAAACGCATAGAAGGGGAGGACTATATAAGCAAGGCCCCTGGCCCCTAGAGAAGACATGAAGAAATTATCATAGAGACTGAGGGGTGCCCTCGAAGGAAAACCTCTTCTCTAATTAATATTTCTTTTTAGGCTTAGCAATCAATGTAAGGTAGAAATAGATCTTCTAGTTTCTACTAGATTGAGAGAGATAGAGTGGAGGAAGCCCGGCCTGTCGGTGTCTACTCCAAGCTTGTACCTGCGGGATCAAGTTCTCCTAACCCGAAGCTTGCTCCTAGGATTCTTCAGTAATTCGACTTCTAAATTCTAGTAAGTTCTTGTTTTATTGTTCTTATGGTTTATGAGTTTACTTTAATCTCTTCGCGTAGAGTTTAGATTAATCATTGCTGGCGTAAACGTGGTGTTTAGGCTAGGGTACTCATAGATATTCCCTGACTAGCTGGACCGTGGTAGTAGTGAGGAACGTGACAATTCCGAGCTACCTTTGTAGATCACATCTCGTTAGCAGGAAGGATAGGGTTTATAGGTGCGGGTCGAACATCCTTTGTGGTGTCTAGATTCCGTTAGTCTCCCCATTAGAACAGTAGATCATCCTTACCAAGGTTAGAAGGAGACTACGGTTGCAGTCTTCTCTATTTATCACTCACATCGAAAGACATTCTTTGTGCCTAAAGGTTAGTAGTAATAGACCGGTTAGCCAGATGCACTCTTTCTCCTAGTGGTAAAAAAATAAATACTATACTCTGGATAACCTCCCGGGTGAAGTGCTCACCGATATCCGTGCGCTTGCGGATCAATTCCTTATTGCGTTCCCAAATATCAACATTAATAATATGAAAGGAGACTGGGCGGGATGATGATAGTGAAGCAACAAGGCATGGAGGTCTTGGGTGTGGATCTATCCCCGTCTGTGTCGATTAAGGACCGACCGTTGTACGTCCTCTTGTCATGTTGAACGCATGCCTAACACTTAGTTGGCCGGATAACTCGTTCCGACCGCGAAGCCTAGTAATATGACTCAGGCCGGAAGACCGGCAAGTATAAAGTGCGCACTACCGGAGGAAGTGTGGTGTGCGGGGGACCATTGGCGTAAGTCCAAAGGCAGGTGAGTTAAAATTCCTGACCTCCCTGGCAGAGTGGTAGCCCTGGGAGTGCGGCGCTGATCGGAGCCGCGATTCCTGAGTCGTACCAAAGGTGACCCACTTGCTCTCCGACAGGGGAAGCATGGGTGAGTGTTAGGAATAACCCTCCAGCTGGATAGGAATCGATTCGAATCGCCGTCTCTCCCGGATAGTGAGAACTTGACAGAGCAGCGGCAAACGTAGCATTCACTAAACAACATAATGGTTCTATGATGATGATGATCACAGCCTTGACAAACCTGATATGGTTATTATTGACTGATATTAATCAAGTGATTGCTATAGTACAGGTGCTAATCTAGTTAATAGGTTAATGAGAATTAAATGGATGCTAAATAAGAAAGGTTTAACTATTTATACTTAAGCTTTTTATGCAAAATGTTGTCCAACAAGCTCCACCTATATATCAGCCTTGCATACTCCTTGGTGTCATTTATTTCTGGTTTATGACGGGTAAGTCTAGCTGAGTACATTCTCGTACTCAGGGTTTATTCTCACTTGTTGCAGGTTGTGATGTATCATAGCTACTGCAAGATTTGGATGACTCCTGCTATAGGGAAGGAGTAAGATCATGGGCATGATCCTTCCTACTTACCTCATCTATGATGCTTTTGTTGGAATAGACCATGGTACTAGCATGTATTTGAAATAAAAGTGATATTGGTTTCAACTTACTTTGCTTCCGCTATTTGTAAACCTGAGTTGTAATAACCTTGTCGAACTCCGATGTATTTGAACTACTTGCGAAATGTATGTAACGTGTGACTTGTTATGTTGAATCACTACGATCTTGGCTTGTATGTTGGTTGGTTTAAAATCCCTTGTGATTTTGATGGACTACCGGAATTATATGGGCTCAAGTATGATAAATTGATCACTTCGGCGATTGTTTTTGTACTTGTGCTCTTATAATTTGGACGGTTCTGTGACAGCTGGCATCGGAGCAAGGTTCAACAGTAAACATGTCACATGTGTATTTGAAACAAAGCTTTTCTTTATAAAATCAGTTTTGGCAACTTATAGCTATATATAGGTGTGTTCAAATTTAAACTTTTAAATCTAAGTATGCCAGTGGTCATTCCTCTATGCCCAACTAAGGACCTTTTGGTGGCTTAGTTAAGTACTAACTATGGGGGGATTTACTTACTGCAATTTTTATTTCGTCGTCCATACGGCGTGCTATTGTATGGATGCCATTCACTTGAGTGGTAATGTATGGATCAATTTACATCTACGCCCAGGCCAAGGTATGTATGTATGATGACCGCACTATGCTACCCTGTGGTCAAATGGTAGAGGTAGCCCTCATATATGAATTAGCCATATATGTTGATAGATTCAAATTTTGCAACATCGCACCTACGCTCAGATAAGTGTGAGTTGTGAGAGCATGATCGTCCAACCGTCGGTACGCTCAGATAAGTGTGAGTGTGAGCTAGTTTTGGTTACTGGAATATTTACATGTTACACACATGTATATATGAAGGTACTTAATTGTGGGTTAGTGGTACGGCCGTATATACATGTCTTTATGTATGTATAGGCGTATTTCATTTTGGGTAGTTTGATGCTGAAATATATATATGAGAGCATTTAGCTTTCAACCTAGAGTCCAGTATTTCATTTCATGCACTTATATCATTGTTGGGTTGAGCTGAAATGAAATTTTCTGCAGGTACGCTAACCACGAATGCGTAGATTGTTTGTAGCTAACGACTAGCTATATGTCGAGAGTGTGCGTATTATGCCACCGATATAGAACGTGATTACCACCTTAGGCTGGTAATTTTGTGAGGACGAATAGGACGAAGCATGCATCATCATGATTGATTGCCCAATGCATAGCTTTGCTCTTGTCACCCTTGTTCTAACAATAAGTAACTTGTGAATTAATATGATGTGACTTTGCTTGTGTAAAGTTAGATAAAATGCCTTGCTCTATGTTGCTTGAGTAGCTATGCTTGATGTTAGGTTCTTCCTTTCTAGTTACCTACACAATAGTTCTTTTTATCTATGGTTGCCTTGCTTTCAAGGTGTGGTTGCAGCACAAGTTGTCTAACCTCTTGTCCTCGGTGAGTCCATGATTTGTCATCAAGCCTTATCATTGTGCTTATCTCATAAGTTGCCTCCAGTACACCTTCTTGCTTAGAACACATGAGCTTATGCGTGTGTACCTAACCAAACCTCATTGGGTTCTCTTGAATATCAACTTTTGCCCATGATATGTCCTTGTTTGAGCTTTGCCCAAATTCTTTTGGACCCTTTGCTACCTATCTAAAAAAAATCATCCTGTTTCTAAAGACATGATCATATCTACCTACTT
Source organism: Sorghum bicolor (assembly GCF_000003195.3). Lineage (NCBI taxonomy): Eukaryota > Viridiplantae > Streptophyta > Magnoliopsida > Poales > Poaceae > Sorghum > Sorghum bicolor. The sequence goes on along the minus strand of NC_012875.2, from coordinate 16,021,481 downwards.
TGTGGTACAATATCGTATCATGATCTTTGTCCTAAGAACCAGATGTTGGGTTGCATAATGGTTATCTGTCAAATCATGAATCTCATATCATGATGCCATCATTCTTAATCATGCAACCTACTGCATTGGTTATGCATCTATGTCATAATTCCCTAAATCCTTGAACCATGCACACGTGCATGTAGAAGGAGGTATGCTCACAGTTAGTGGGGTACACCATATTGATGTTGTATCCTAACTGCAATCATCTTAGTGAGTATCTTCGTAAAGATCATTCTTCAGCTCTTGTGCTTGCTACCCATTTAATTGGGTTACCCTTTGATCTATCTCAATGGCTTGCTTATGTTTTGGTCAATTTGTGCCATCCGTCAACATGATGCACATGTTTGAGATGGCTGCCTTTTGTACATAAGTGAGATTTATCTTCTCGACTGAAGAAAAGTTATGCACCTACTCAGTAAAGGATAACAACACATTACCCTCATGTTCTGTTTACTATCTACCACCTTTGCTTATATTAATGGTTGTTGGAGATAATTTCATTGATGTTCTCACATGCTGGCTTATGTCTTGGGTGTCTTCCTTCTATGTGCGAAAACCTTACCCCAAGAATCCTCTCATACCACTTGGTTCCTTGTCCTATAGTTGATCTAATGCAATGCTTATCTGTTGTTGCATGAGCCTCATAATCTTTTCATGACAGATCATGTTGCTGCTGTGTCGATGAAGCCCTAATCTAAGTATCAGCTTGGTCTCTTGAATCTCGTTTGTTTGACCTCCAACTCTCCCTAATCTTAAATGTTATCAGTCCTGATCTCATGTTAATCATTTATCTGGTAACTATCTTGGTTAACATAGGGATTTTGTGGAAATTAAAGCATGAATCCATGATCAGTTGTCTTCGACAAGTAAGATATGTTCTCCTGTGTTGTGTTTTAGATCTTCGGGTCACTTCCATGTTGACTCCAAACCTTGTGACTACCTTTGCTTTGCTATCCCTCCTTAGCACAATGCTTGTTCATACAACCAACTTTTGTGCCACATGAAACTTTTCATTGTGTGTATGATCAATAATGGTGTCATGAGCAGTACCTAACGGTGCCGCGACGAAACTGAGAGCCTCTTGTGGGCGGCCGACACAAGGATGTGCTGCTCGGCACGCGCTGGTATCGAGGTTTCTAGTCATGATCCATTATGGAATTATACCAATGAAATGTTTTCTTGTGACCTTTCCTTGATAATCTCACCATATCATATTGAAATATCCCTATATCCATCTAGATGTCGTAGGACATTCTTCTGAAGTCAACTAGAGGTTAACCTTTGAAGAACAAGTCACTGACATAAAAACTAACAGACTGCAAGAGGTGGTAGACAAGTGACATTATTTCTCTATCCCTACAATGACGATGAGCATTTAATGAGCAACCCTTAGAAGCTTGTGACTTGGTGCAAGGTTCTTATGGCTTGCAATAGTTTCACTAAAGAGACTGATGATACACGTAGCTCCGCTTATGCTCTGAACCACCCTTCATACTTTGAGAACAAAGTGCACAGGACAATGCTCTCTTGGATTCCTCCCAAAGTAACAATGCTTCATCTTCAGACCAAAGTTTACTATGAAAAGTAAGTATGAGAAAACTTTTAGTCTAACTTAACTTCTCTAATGTTCGAATGCTATCTTTGAGGCTGGAAAATTTGTTTCTCTTCCCTTGAAAGTCTTTCTCACCGAATCTCGGGACGAGATTCTTTTTAAGGGGGGAGGGCTGTAACACCCCAGGTGTTTGTCTTGCATTTCGGCACTCACATTTCATGAGCATAAACATCATTTGTTCATATATGATAGTATGAAACATACTTTGATGTTGTGACAAGTGAATGCTTGAAGATCTTACATAATAAAGCTTGTGGGTGTTGATGGTGCTTCTTGCATGTGTATCATCTCTATCACTACCTAGGTGATCACTCAAAAAGTTTCATGAAGTTTGGATTCAAAAGGTCAAATGAAATAATAAGTTACATGCTTGATGGAATGACCTTATTAAGTGAATGGAACCTTGGGTTACTAGCCTAATCTTGCAATCTTGATCAAATTACTCTAGATGAACTCTACAACAAAAGTCATGAAGGGTTCATATTGAGCTTGTGCCAAGAAAATGCTTTATTTGGTCTAAAACCCTAGTTTGAGCTTTATCCAGTTGCTACTTTGACCAAAGTGAAAGTTTGACTTTCGTACTAGTTATGAGTTTTGACCTTGAATAAAAGTTGTAGTTTTGCTTCTGTAGAACAAACTTTATTTAATTGTCAAGAGCTAGTTTGGTACCTATCCTAGTCAAATTAAGCTCCCAAGATTCAATGCAGTGCTGTTTTGGATCTCAGAAATTTGGCTAAGTCCTCAAGGTGCTCAGTTTCGGGTACCCTAGTTGGGAGCCTTGTACCTTACTAACCAGGCAGAAACAGTATAATGTCCTTTAATAAAAGTTGTAGTATAGTTTGTATGCTACAAACTTTGTTAAAGTGCTCAAGGCCGAATCATCTTCTAAGCCTGTCAAATAATAGTCACAAGATCGAATCTGCTGTAAATTCCAGCATTTTGAATTTCTAAGTCTGGAATTTCAGTTCGTCATGTTGGCATTCCGCGTTCTTCAAAGTTTACTAAACAACTTGAGTTGATCCCTTAATAAAAGTTGGAGTATATATTGTGTACAAGAGCATACCAAAATATGACACTAGTTTGACTTTGTTTTGGTCATCAATTTTGAGTTTTGCTAATCTTTATCAATTCATTGACACTCGTGGCTTGGCATCTAATTATCTACTAATCTATAATCCTAATGACCATCAGCCTTAAACAAAAAATGTAGAGCAGCACGTGGACAACAAACTTTGTTTTTAGCTCATGATCGAAATCAGCCTGGAATTGGCCCAAATAAGCTTCCCACGTCGGCACACGGTCACCCACCACGTGCTCGGCGAAATGCCTCAACGGACAACACGTGCTCTGGATGTGGCAACCATGCACAGAGCGTCTCCTCCATTGCTGCCACCTCCACTTCGCCCTTGCCACAAACTGAGCGGTTGGGAGAGAGGCCGAGACGCCTGTGTACCCGCTACCTTGCCCTCCTTCACTTCCCACGTCTTCCTGTCGCCTCTCCTCGCTCTCGGCTCGCCATGGCAGTCCACCGCCATGGACGGACGAGCAGGTCGAGCAGCTGTAGGCGCTGCTTCCTCTCTACCCCTGCGCAGCTCTGCTGAGACCTCCTTCACCTCCCACGCCGAAACCCTAGCCAAGCCAGCCGCTCCCTCCGGACGGGGCAATGTGTTCATGGAGTTCGCTGACCTACTGGTTTCGTGGCTGGGCGAGAGCCGGTTGTGGCTGGCCGGGCACTGGTCCCACGAAGGCGAGGCCAACCTCCAGCATGCGCCTGCTCCTCTTCCCCGCCGCCGACAGCGACATCCCAGGCCAGCATTGCACGTGCTCTGTTCCGTAAATCAGGTTGAAGAAGTACCTCGGGTTAGAATAAGAAACAACTCAGGGTTCCAAATGCGAAGCTAAGACTCATATGAATAGTGTTAGTGGGCTGTGGCGTGATTCTTGGAAAAGCTAGGGTTCCCGGTGCAAGATCTGTTTTCCTTTTCTTTTGTTTTTGCTGATTTTATGGATAAATTTTGGAAATGCTTAGTAATTCGTAGAAAAGTCATAAAATAGCAAATGTGGACTTTTTGGAATCCCTGTGAAATTCTCTATGCAGTAGATCTATAATATGCCATGTTTTAGTTTAAAGTTTTACCTGTAGAAATAGATTTGTGCAGTTCGGTTTTAACTGCTTGCTATATTTGTCTTTTTCATAACCACTGTATTATTGCACAAATAAATGTGAAAATATTATGACAAGCATTTCATATGATATTTGATTTCTGGTAAAAGTTTGATGAATTTAGGCATGATAGATTGGGAGGTATAAAAATAACAAATGCCCTGTGTTGCTTTGCTCCTATTCTGAGTAAATCTGCATGTTTGTATTATTTGGCTCAGTTAAGTTGTGAATCTTGCCTGGATGAAAATATATGAGTTGTAGTAGTTTTCATAAGCATTCCAAAACGATAAATAGCACAATTGTTGGTTATGCACATGTTTAGTTATAATGGTTTAAAGTACTGTTCCAGTTTCTGTCTAAACCCAGACTGGATTGCATTGTTTGTAATGTAAGACCTTGTTAGTGGTAGATTTAGCTCTAGATGTTTATAACAAAGTTGTTCACAATTTCGTAAGATTTCTAGAAAGTACACAACCATAAATTATGGACATGTGAACCTCAAGTTATAGCTGTTTAATGTGGCATGACAGATTCTGTCCATGATTTGAACAGAGATGTCTTCATAGGGCTTGATAAATGGTTTATTATTATAAATTAAAATGTACAAATAGAAAATGTTGTTCCACTACCATTCTGTGATATTGTTGTATCATGTTGATATATATTATGGTCATGTGTTTGAAGAAAATGTGAGTTTTAGATTTATCTTGCTCTCACATGGTTAATTGCAATAGCAATTTGTCTTTTTCATAGAGACCGCTATGTTTGTTAAAATACAATGAAATTTGTATAAAAGTCTATTTATAGTATGTAGAGGCTACTGTAATTTTGGTGGTATTTACTGTGTACTTTTTGTATATGTTCTTTAATTCACCTTATTATCCAAATAAATTAAGAAATGCATTAAATAAATTTATTTGGTTGTGACCACTATGTTTTCTTGTGTTCTTTAGATATGTGCAAACTGTTGGTAACAATGGTTTTGCTCAAATGCATGTTTGAAACATAAGTTAATAATTAATTGTTTGCAATTGTTGTTTCTGGACAGTTTGTGGAACTGTTTGGATTACAACATGTAAATGATGTTTTCTGGGAATCTTGTTTATAGCAAAGTTGTAGAAAATTCAGTTATCTACCTGCTGTTAAAATTTGGTAGTATTTGGCCTTGTGGTTTGTGAGTTATGTCTGTTCAAATTTGATTCCAGAAATGGCTGCTCTCTGTTTGTCAGGGACAGATTCTGGAACCTTATAATTTCGACCAGCTTAAGTTGAGAATCATGCTTTGATGTCTAAATATCAAATGTAGATAATTTCTTAAGCTTTCCAGAATGTCTTAATTCATGTCCTTTGGAGTTGTGTAACTCCAGTTATGATTGATTTTCTCAGCTGCTGTTAACAGTCCTAAAAATGGCAGATTCCTTGTATTGCTGTTGCTTGGTATATTGCTATGTATGACTCATGTCTTTGGTAATGGCCAAGTTAATATACCTGAGACCTGGTGGAACATGTATGCCATGTCTAATATGTTTAGTGTTGCATTCCTTGTTGGCTTAGCATGTTGGTTGTGTAATCATTAAGTTGAGCAATGAGATGTGCTTAAGTGTGTTTAGTGTAAACCATGCTCTTGTCATGCTTCTTGTGTGTAATGCTTTGTCTATTGCACTTCCATGTGTTCATGCACTTGCATCTTGCATGTCATATAGGTATGCTAGATGAACCACGTGAAGGACGTGATGGTGGATCATCCCGAAGATGGAATGATTAAGCAAGTGTTATGATCTTAGATGTCACCAAGACGGAGCAAGCTAACTAATCTGACTCGGTGTCACATTCCAGGCAAGCCCCGGAGCATTATAAGCCTCCTAATTTTTGAAAGTGAATGAGTATATATATGTTATATATGTATTGTTGCATTAAGTATAGGAGTTGGATGAAACCCTTGCTGCATATATACCCTTCCTTGTCCAGTATATATATAACCTGAATCCTAATTAGTCAGGATCACGTCTATGCTTAGCCATGCTTAGCTCGGTAGAAGCCAGGTGATTTCCTGTCACCTGCAGGATATAGGTGGATTCCAGATCACGGTTGGCTATATTTGCTATCGTGGAAAAGAACCATGTGTTAATAATATGAAAGGAGACCGGGCGGGATGATGATAGTGAAGCAACAAGGCATGGAGGTCTTGGGTGTGGATCTATCCCCGTCTGTGTCGATTAAGGACCGACCGTTGTACGTCCTCTTGTCATGTTGAACGCATGCCTAACACTTAGTTGGCCGGATAACTCGTTCCGACCGCGAAGCCTAGTAATATGACTCAGGCCGGAAGACCGGCAAGTATAAAGTGCGCACTACCGGAGGAAGTGTGGTGTGCGGGGGACCATTGGCGTAAGTCCAAAGGCAGGTGAGTTAAAATTCCTGACCTCCCTGGCAGAGTGGTAGCCCTGGGAGTGCGGCGCTGATCGGAGCCGCGATTCCTGAGTCGTACCAAAGGTGACCCACTTGCTCTCCGACAGGGGAAGCATGGGTGAGTGTTAGGAATAACCCTCCAGCTGGATAGGAATCGATTCGAATCGCCGTCTCTCCCGGATAGTGAGAACTTGACAGAGCAGCGGTAAACGTAGCATTCACTAAACAACCTAATGGTTCTATGATGATGATGATCACAGCCTTGACAAACCTGATATGGTTATTATTGACTGATATTAATCAAGTGATTGCTATAGTACAGGTGCTAATCTAGTTAATAGGTTAATGAGATTTAAATGGATGCTAAATAAGAAAGGTTTAACTATTTATACTTAAGCTTTTTATGCAAAATGTTGTCCAACAAGCTCCACTTATATATCAGCCTTGCATACTCCTTGGTGTCATTCATTTCTGGTTTATGACGGGTAAGTCTAGCTGAGTACATTCTCGTACTCAGGGTTTATTCCCACTTGTTGCAGGTTGTGATGTATCATAGCTACTGCAAGATTTAGATGACTCCTGCTATAGGGAAGGAGTAAGATCATGGGCATGATCCTTCCTACTTACCTCATCTATGATGCTTTTGTTGGAATAGACCATGGTACTGGCATGTATTTGAAATAAAAGTGATATTGGTTTCAACTTACTTTGCTTCCGTTATTTGTAAACCTGAGTTGTAATAACCTTGTCGAACTCCGATGTATTTGAACTACTTGCGAAATGTTTGTAACGTGTGACTTGTTATGTTGAATCACTACGATCTTGGCTTGTATGTTGGTTGGTTTAAAATCCCTTGTGATTTTGATGGACTACCGGAATTATATGGGCTCAAGTATGATAAATTGATCACTTCAGCGATTGTTTTTGTACTTGTGCTCTTATAATTTGGACGGTTCCGTGACATAACCTACCCCAAATATCTGGCTCTACATTGAATAGTACATGCGACATGTGTATTTCATATCACAACTATTGAATACTAGAAGTATGATTAAATTCTATGGAACATTTGAAATGATTAATCATAGATGATGCATGAAGCATATTACTACTTGAAGTAATTATGGCATGAAAAGGGTGAGAAATTTCAAGTAAAGACATAAGAAAATGTGGATAATATATATTTAGTAGGCATAGCCTTCCTAAATCTATCTTTAAATGCATGTATAAGGACTTGAAATTCTAGTCGTGACTTTTCCGGCTATGGTAATTTTCTCTACATTGCACTAATTGCATGTAAGCCTATAGCTTTGCATTTCATTGTTATCTATTATGTTGGATTGAATACCAACATTCCACGTTATACTTGAATATGTATTACTATATTGTGCTCCTGTCGAGCTGCAAGTATCTCTACTTCTGCATGAATATTAGCATAGAAGAAGCTAAATTTGTAGCTAGTAGCTACCTTGCACTCTTCTCATAATTAGGTTGGCTAGCTGGTACGCTATGTCTATATAGCTCAGGTTGAACTAAGAAATATTTTACTTTACATGTGTTGCATACATAAGCAATATTTTGGTCTATGGCCAAACGGCTTAATATCAGGGGGAGTGAGTTAATCTTAAATTAGCTAAATGGAGAATTAACTCAATTTGAAGGGATGAATTATTGTGGAATTAAGATGGTGGATAACATGCTTAAACGATTTGGGATTTATGAAGAAAAGGCATTTGAGGATATTGCATTAGTGGCAATTAGAAAATTCTTGAAGAAATTCCATGTAAATTTGAATGTTGTGTATTTTATACATTTGAAATGTATGATCTATTTTTTTATGTATGAGTACTTGAATCAATTTTTTAGGCTAAAGAATAAATAAGCTAGATAATAAGATAGTTTTATAAACTATGATATGTGCAAATTAGGGGGAGAACATCCTTGATTTCGTAGGAATGCTGAACATTCTTAAGTGCACTTTATGAATTCTAGCTCACTGTATATAATGTATAATAACCCTGTTGATGCAAAAGCGGATCTGCAAACACAAAGGGCTTATACCTGATTTCAAACGTTAAAGCGTGCCCGCCGATTTGACCTTACAACTGACAAAGGTGGTAACTTGAACACTTTGGTCCCGACAACAGCGATGCGCCCGGATGTCACGGCCAAGAGGTATTTACACGGAACTCGAGAACTCGTCGAGGTTGACTCGAAGAATTCCAAAGAACTCGTAGTAAAAGGAAAAAATATGCAGGATGACGAAGTCGTCGAAAAAGTAGATGCTAAATGTAAGCACTTGTGTTTGATTGATTGATAGATATTCATTACATTGCCACAGGGTCTACATTTATACCCTGTTCAAAAAAGTTACAACCAGACACGACTAGGACTCGAATTCCAAATTGCACAGAATCCGTATACAAAACAAACTCTAATAACTATGGAAAACATTAAATCATCCTCCACAACCGATCGGTACACTGCCACGAGTCGATCGACAACCCCCACACTTTTCTCCATGACCATCGGCAAGCCACCTTTCACAGCCATCGGCAACCATCAACACCAGTCATCGGCATGAATCCCTCACCACTCCTTTACTTAGCCATATCATGTCTTTCTCCCATCGGCACCAACCCTCATCGGCAACTCTTCTGTAGACCAGCCACCACTTTCCTGCCTGCCGATCTATGCTTCATTAACTCCAGATACGCGTCTAAAGATACGTGTCCAAAGACGGTGTCAACACATGCCCCCCAATTTTGGAGTATAAAATCATTAATGCTCTTAAATTCTTCCTAGTAATGATGCCTTTCCGCAATTATCCCTTTCTGCCAGCAATTAATTACCAAATCCAAACAACCTTAGCCCGATTCTCCTGCACATTCCTCGAATCTCTCAACTCCTCAAACCGAATTTCGCAAACACATGTCTATCGGCAACATTTCTGTTAGAGAAAACTACCGATGAACCGACCAGGAGATCTTGCAGAGTGAGATATCCCTAAAATTATGACCGCTTACTGTCAAATCACCTGCGCAATCCCTTGATTACCGTGCAAACAGTTACCATATCTACCTGAACACCCTCGGATTTCTCGGATGCGACGAAGAGATAAGTTAGATTTGCCCCTGCCCTCTTTGACCTATAAATACTTCCTTCTCCGGTACTCTTCTCCCATCCTGTCATTCCACAGTCTCAAACCCACCTTCCTGGCGGCGGTACTGTTCGAGAACCTCAAGAACTCCGGCAAGGATCTCCATCAACAATCTCCCGAGTCTTCGATTCTTTTCTTCCTTTTGGGAAGAAATGGCCATCAACTTCGTCGTCCCTGAGGTCAACTCAACAACCTCTCTCTTCCTTTCACCATACTCTTGTTGTACTCCTATTCCTTTGCGAATCTATTTACTGAGTACGTTTTTTCTTTCTTTGTTTCTTTCCTATTCTTTCAACCTCCAAACCCTTTAGGAATTGGCTGATAAGATTGTGATTCCTACCGATCAACCTCACTTCCAGTGCCTCGGTCCATTGGGAAACTCAGATCCTACTGATCTGATAAACGCAGAGACAAATAGGATCCCCTTTAGAGCCAAGAACTTCTCCTTAGATCTGTGGAAAGACGCTTTCCGTTCCTGGCCTAGTCCTACCAAGGGATGGAAAGATTGGTTTTTGAGAATCGGCAACTCAAATGAAGTCCAATGGGGTGAGCGGAAATTAGACCAATGCATTAGGCTATCCATTGCCGATATGGAGAGGAATGAGTCGCTGTTGATAGCTGCTTCATACTTTTGGTCAGACACCCTTAATGCGTTTGTATTTGGACATGGCCCTGCTTCCCCTACTCTTGCCGATGTGCTCATGCTCACCGGTTTAGATATATCAACTGTCGATAATAGTCATTTGTTCGATAATAGGCCTAGCTCTAAGGTGGAAACTCGCAGCATCAGCGGTTGGTCCAGGTACATTCAGAAGTACCGAAAAATAGGATCAGTTGGGGAAAGGGAACACACCATTTTTCTGAATATGTGGCTAGATAAATTCGTATTCTGCGGCCGATCGGCAGGACCAAATTCTGTTTATCTATCGGCAGCACAGAAATTAGCTAGCGGTGGTCATTTTCCCCTCGGTCGATACTTGTTAGGCTCTGTTTATCATCTTCTTCATCAAGTAGCCGAGAAGCTTTTGCTAGGCCAACCCATCGGCAACCTAAGAGGACCTTGGTGGTTCATCAATATGTGGCTTAGTGTTCATATGCATAAGCGCCTCGGATTCAACCTCTTTGCACAGCGCTTTCCCAGAGACATAGCCGAAGATTATGAATTGGATGACGAAGAATCGGCAACTCGCTCCCCTTTGAACTATGGTGAGGCCGCCATAGTCTTACCTGGTACTGGTGGCAATGAAGACCAGGTTAGCCGATTCTTCTAGACTCTCTATGAGGGCCTAGCTAAAGACCAGCGGGCATGGATGCCTTACGAGGATCTAGAAACTAGATTCCCGCTCACTTTCCACCCCTTTGATGATGCTCTCAACAAGGACCATGATTTGATGATGACAATTATCACCCCGAGAGCCAGTGAATTTCTTTGGGAGTGGGAAAACTTCCAACCTCACTGTTGGACATTCTTAACGTCACTACCAAAAGAAGACTTAGTTTTCTAATTCTGATAATAGCGCCAAAAATGCCAAACCTATCCCTCATGCCACTTAAGCCAAGTTATCATCCCCAGCATGACATGAGAGACGCGGTATTGAAATATGCAATTGCTCTTCTAAATAAATAATAAATGAGATCTGCAAGCGCACAGATTAATACCGATGTAGCATTTTAACCAGGAAGTATTCCAGGTATCGTTATTTATATTTTTACCACTAGGAAGAGATTGCTAAACATCAATGTTGATTATAGAATGGAATATAGGATTGAGTATCTATCATTGCATGTATAATTGAGAGCATTTATCTATCTCTTTCATACAGGGATAAGTGTCACATACAAGATAGATAAAGTATGAATGGTGACAAAGATAATTAATCTGATCAGTATAACTTAGCCACATATAAATATGATAAGCACCTCAATAGATATTCTAGCAAGTCATTAGCATGGAATTAGGACGAACTACAAGAATATTTCCTAAGTTATTCTTAACTATACAGTCTAGCATATCATAGTTAGTGCAATTATACTTGGCAATCATTGCGAGACAGGACTACGCCCATGCATAGTGATATTATCAATGAATATGAGAAACATCGCAATCACTCCCCTGTAATAATGTTGCTCTGCCAGCCCTATACACGAGAGGGGGACTATATAAGAATCAATGGAGCTGTCACTACCACGAACTACCCGGCGATCTAGCATATAGGGTACAATCGTAGATAAATACGGTATAGGCACCACGCCCACACAATACTTATCATTTACCCACTGTACACATGGATAAACGCTATACCATCCTAAACATGTATATAATTCCAATCTAACTAAGCCAAGCATATAACTATGATAAACTAAGAACAATATAATTGCGAATATAAACAAGTAGAGCAAAGTCATAATCAATATATTGAAGTAGAACAAAGTCATATTCATAATATTGAAGAACAAAGATGAACAATTGAAGAACAATAGAGAATTACCAAGAATCCTCTTGACAGATCCAGAAACCAATCGAAGATTGACTCCTTCTAGTTCTATTCCTATGTAGCTATGCTAAACTAGAGATCTAATTGATGTGGTGGCTCTAGGGCTTGATCAGAGGCTTCTTCTCCCAAGATGGATAATGAATTAGGGGTCTGAGGTCCTCTCCTCCAGGGGCCAGGGGGTCTGGTTATATAGTCCTTCCAAGTGAATGTGGGCCGTCGGATCAAACCGACATTAATCGCACGGTTTTCCTTGATCCTTTAGGTCGGTGGAGCATGATCCGCGAAGTTGGCTCTGATTGGCCCCAAGGCCAGGGCGGGCGCCCAAGGGAGGAGGGCGGGCGCCCTGCCCCCGAGCCCGTTCGGTCTCTCGTTCGTTCTCGTGGCTTCTGGACACTTCTAGATGTAAGATAATTATGCGGCACGTTAATATCTCTATGTAATCCCAACGTGTGGGCCTTTCCTCCGTATTTCATGATAACCCCCTGTAGAAATAGACAAACACCAAAACTTGTGGAATTCTGTCAGATAAAACCCTAAGTCTGGATGTCGGTTGCATTTGGATCCTTTTCTTTGTTTATTTAATAATTAAATTTGATACTTAAGGACTGTCAACACTCACCTATGAGTTCTACAATCCATCGGCATTGGCTCGTCAACTGGCTTTTGGGCAGCTGTCGATTCGACTAAGTTATGCTGATGTGGTGAAACCAAGGGAAACCATAACTAGCGGTCCTGAATGGATTAGGATAGCCCAACTCCCACCAAATGCCGATACGTCAGACATCGATCTATCGGCCTGGATCCCAGCTCTCTTCATTACTCAAGCATACAAACAGTGGTGGGAGGAATGGAAAGAGCATCTGTTCTGCACATCGGCACTCACATACCGCGACATGATTGACCCCAAGTATAAGGTCCTTGAAAACACTGTAAGTCTCCAACCGTTGCCTCAATTTTTTGTTATTTTTATCCTTATCAGTAACTCACTTTCTTCCTTTTGAACAGGTTGACGACACACCACCATCGGTCAGCAGGAATGGAAAGCCGATCGAGCTCCTTCCATCGGGCCCGATTTCTCTGATTGGCAACAACGCACCAAGCCTGGCAGCTCTAATGCACCGGAATGTGCATTTTAAGAAAATAACCACCAAACGATTGAAGACATCTCCAACAGTTGCCGCTGCTACCTTGGCACAAGCTTTCAAGGTAAATCTTTGATTTCCTTAATTTATACCAATTTCATTCCATACTTATACAATCTTTTCAGGATACATCAGTGTTGACACTTGCTAACACCACTTGAATACTAGGTTGTCATCCCCAGCATGGCACTAGAGTGTACTATGGTATTTATACGCACACAGATAATCTGCAAGCGCACGGATACCATTGAAGCTTTTACCCGGTTAAAGGTTTTATCGTATCCACAGGGAAACGGGAGAACTGATCTACGCTCTAACTTAACCAAGATAGATAGATAGATGTGAATAGGAAAGATGGTAGAATTGAATAAGAACAATATTAAAGGTAAGATAACAATGAGTGATAATATGGAAATAGAGAATAGAGCAATTCTAGTATATGGGTGATGGTAGCAGAATAGAGAGAATAACTATGGTTTCTCTACTTCAAAGGGGTATGTCTATGTCTGGGACGAACCACGTGATAAGATTACACCACAAAGGATGCTTATCCATAGGCCGATAAACTCTACCCGTCCTGCTAACGAGAGGTGGACTACAGAGGACCAACGTAACTGTCACCTACGCGGCCTACCACACGATCCAGCTAGACAGGGGATATCCACAAGTAATCTAGATCTAAGCACCTCGCTTACACCTATACTACAACTCTAACCTATAGCGTCCTATAGATTAGAAGTACTCAAAAGAGTTGTGAACCAGAACATACATGATTAGTAATTGCATAATGAATTAGAAGTAGATTACCAGAGTCATCCCATGAGCAAGCTTGATTAGAGCTTGATCATGACGAAGTACAACCGGAGGAAGAACCGACAGGCTGGCCTTTCCTCTAATCCTCCTTCGCTCTCCATCTCGCTACTATCTAGATCTACTCTAGTTTAGAGAAGAGAGGAGAGCTCTCATCTCTAAACCCTAGCTTTTGCTCTATCTATGAATAATGAATAATGATGAAGGGGTGCCTCCTCCAGGGGCCAGGGGGTCTGGTTATATAGTCCCCTCAAGTGAACCTGGGCCGTCGGATCAAACCGACATTGATTTAATGGTTATTCTTGATCCTTTAGGTCGGTGGAGATCTCTCGAGAAACAGAGTCCTGATTGGACTCCAGAGGTGGGCGGGCGCCCAGGGAAACAGGGCGGGCACCCTGCCTCTGGCCCCGTTCGGCCTCCGCTTCCTTCCCGTGGCTTCTAGAGTCTTCTAGATGTAAGATAATTGCGCAGCACGTTAATATCTCTATGTAATCCCGACGTGTGGGCCTTTCTTCCGTATTTCCTGATAACCCCCTGCAGAAATAGACAAACACCAAAACTCGTGGAATTCTGTCAGATAAAACCCTAAGTCTAGATGTTGATTTCATTTGGATCCTTTTCTTTGTTTATTTGATAATTAAATTTGATACTTAAGGACCGTCAACAAACTCCCCCAAGCTTACCTCTTGCTCGTCCCTGAGCAAGGATAGACTCAGCAATGGATCAGAAGTTGTTGCAATATCTTAAAAATTTGACGGTACACATGCTTTTAAATAAGATCTCAACTCTGAGTTAGAGTAAACTGTCAAGAACTAAAACTTACTTACTTTACCTTTCACCATGGGACTTGTAACCGTCACTTCTGTCTTGAGTAGTTAAAAGATAGAACAGTCTAGCCAAGTGCCATGTCTCTTATTCTTGATCAGCTATAGCTCTGGAGTTTTTGCAGATTTTGAAATAAAACTCAGAGATTCCTTGTATGACTCTCTAAATCTCTCTTTTGTGGTATTTCTGGATTCTTACCAAGGCAGTAATGGTATATGCCTTCTCTCAAGATATGTGGTATTTGTGGTATAAGGCACAGTGACATTGCCTTCTCTCTCACCTTACTCTAATAAGGCTTTAATATTTGGAGCTCATAGGTGGGAGATAGAGTATACATAGTTACAAGACATTTATTGTATAGTCAAACCATGGATCCAAAGAAACAAATCAATAAGCCAAATCAAGATGTGCATGGGTGGCGAATGAATGGTGTATGGTGATGATGGTGATAACAATGGTGAAAGTCTAATTCTACTTTTGCTCTTTTGAGGGGATACATACCTTCCTTGCTTTTTGAAACTTTATGAGGAGAATGAGATGCTCTTCTTTTTCTTTCCTCTCAGGTGGGTATCTTGTACCCCTAATTCTACTGTCGGACACTTGTCCATTTTTACCTCTCGTCTCACTTTTTCTTTCTTTCGAGGTTCCGGGCACTTGCCCCTTTTTATTTCCTCATTTATTTTTTTTCTTTTCTTCTCTTTTCATTTTTTTCAGAGCACTCATCTCTTGAGATAATATAGCAAGTGGTAGTAGCAAGATAACTTGAGCATTTATTTCACTAGGGAAAACAGAAATATTTTTGGCTATTCTCTCCTGGATTAGGAGTAGAATATTTTTGGGTGGTTCTGGAGATGGACATGGATGGATATATGTGGATGGTACTTCCGGAGTAGAAGTAGCATATATGAGTGAACGTGCAAGTGAATCTTGATTTAACCACATGACAAGCTCCTAAGGGTCTACACAGCTTGACCACACTCAATGCTCATAAGCAGTAAATAGTAAATGTGTGGCTCAAAGTCTAGCAAGCATGTATATATGGCTGTGGTAGGAATTTAAACTCTCATCATATAGGAACTCATCACGCAATATTTTAAAGATTTTTCAAAGATAAAATTCTCTAGAATTCTAGCATCTCTAGGAACAGATAAACAGCTGCTCAACCTTCTCATATCATATCCGTTAACAACTTAGATTTCAGATCAAGTTTTCATCCCACAAGTTCAGATCTAGAGCAAGCTTTAAATTATAACAGTTATGTCTAAACTTGAGAGAGAACTTCAAATTTGCAAATTAGGCAGAGCAACTATTCATCATATCTATGCTAGAGTTTTATTATTAAGATTCAGATTAGCATAGCCACTTTATTTATTTATTAAACACACTAAGCAAAAGATATATATATATATAAGCACAAAATCTTTATTTGGTTTTTCATAGTTTATGTATTTTAATATTCTAACATAATATAAGTATAAAGATAGGTAGAAATACTTAGCGAGATAAATAGGGGTGCTCTCCCCCAAGCTGAATTTTGACGTAATTTCTCTTGATGTAGCTAGCAGGTGGCAGAGGTGTATTTGAAAGTCAGCAGCATTCTGACAGCGATTAGAATGTCCTCCGTCTGCTAGTCTTCTTGATTCTTAAATTCTGTGGAGCTTAAATAGACAACAAAGCTTGTGGAACTAATTAAGTGTTAGCATAAATATCTAGCCTCCATCATGTTGAGCTTCCTCAATAAATATTACTCCCTATTTTTATATTTTTATTTTATAAAGCAGAAAAGAAATATTTATTTTATTTTTATGCCACCACAGTGAAGGTACTTATGGGTTTTATGCCACTCGTATACTCACATGGGGCTTAGTATTTTTCAACACTTTTATTTTCTTTTCAAGATAGCATGATTTAACTAATAATCTATTTAAGGAAAGTAAATAATTAAAGGGAAAAGGGAATGCAGAAAGGATAAATATGGATAACTACCGATCTTACCTTTCGGCAAGGGTTCAATGTTTTAAGTCTTCTTAACAAAACTTCTCACCGTGTTCATTCTTCAGGTGCGTCATTTGATTCAGGTGCGGACCTTGACGTCTGCACCTCTTCGTTTGCCCAGCAGTTCGAAGTACGGCGTTGGCAGTGTCCTGCTCAGTGTGTTTGTGCTCGTAGATCCAGATCCTTCACTTGGTAGAGTCTGAGAGTTATAAAACTCCTCCGTGTTTTGCTTGAAGTGTACCTGCTCATAGAGACAAGGCAGAGATCAAGTGCATGGGTCCTATTGGTGGAAAACACCAACAGAACCTAAAGTGTATTTGTTCTTCTCTAACCCTAAGCATAGTGAGCAAGACAAAGTTGATGGATGAAAAGTTCATGAGTGTAGCACTTATAACATTTGTCAGATCAGATCACTCAACCTTATGGAAAGATAATCTATCTATGTATATGTTTTTTTCTTTATATCTCTCAATGATTGAATGTGTAACATTTTAGCTCATATGATTAGGAGTGTAGGATCATGGAGGTAGTACTAAGAACAAGGATTAAAGGACTAAACATGTTGAATCAGTTGGGTTGTTTAATCTAGAGTTGTAAATCATACATGTTTGTCTCTTTTATTTATATGAACGCCAGAACCAAGGAGAAGCTTATAAAAGTGATAGTCAAGTACCTTAAGATGTTACCTTGCTTGAAGAGTGATGGTACAGTATCACCTTGTGGAAGTTTTCCTTTCTTAGCGGTTGTGCATCGTGTCTGTGGCACCCTCCATGGATCATCTCTCTATGATGAATGAGCTATGTCCTTCTTGTGCAAATTGTTAAACATCATGTGTCACTCTCTTCGTCTCTGATGTGAGTTTATCTCAGGACTTCCCAAATCGATATTGAAAGTTTTTCTGCAGGGGTTAGTCCGACAAAAATATACCAATGTCTACACAAGCAGTTTCTAGTTCAATAACTGAACTAGACTCCATGTCTAATCAGATTAAGGAAGGTTGTTTAACCTAAGCACCATGCTTAATTTAAAAGCCAATAGAAGTATGTGCAGTACTTCCAAACTAACACTTACTAGTAAATAGACAAAGGTAACATGACAGCATTTATAGAGATCTACTCAAGTGGAGATGAAGTAGTGTGATTAGTATTTAACAAATTGAGCATGTCTTAAAGGTAGGGACAACCAACATAGCAACATGGCAAAGGATGTTTTTATGTAAAGTACTCCCCCAAGCTTGAATTTTGCAGAATTCAAGTTTGGATGAATTTAATTCAGTGTTGCATGATGATTGGTTGGACATACCTTGTACTTGCTTGTCATTCATCTGATCTTTTTACTCCTATCCTGGAAAGGTTAGTGACAAGAATACCCGAAGGAATATTTTTACTTATATGCTCAATACATAAGGTAATGTTGCAAATAATTAAAAACTCATGTTATGATCTGATCAGTGCTTATTTTAGGACACCAAGCTTGTCCTTGGGAAACCATCAATTTATGTCGGCGAAGTGGTTTCCCTTCCAACGCTGATCTAAATCAAGATCAACTCAACGAGATCTGCAATATTTATTATAGATATATGCATCGACAACCGCCCTTTTAAAGTTTTTATAAATAGAAAGGAAGAGGGGGTTGGAGATCTCAAATGTGGTGATGTTGGAGAGACCAATAGATTGGGAAGATGTTGCATATGAGCATGGAGTAAACAAAGTGGCTATGAAATAAATTCCATGCTCATTAATGTTATCTTCGTCTCCAATCTGAATGTTCAGAGTTTCTCTTGGATTGGTCTAACTTATGTCCTCTTCTATAGTTGGATGAATCCCATCTTCAAAGGGAGTCAAGAACTCACCATTTGAAATTGAACCAAAGTTAGAATTCATTAAGGCTTCTTCCTTATCCATCCATTCTACACATTCTAGCCATTTAGAACTTGTGATCAGGAAAGGGGAGGTGTTAGAATTTTTCAATATGGCTTAGCTCTCCTTCACTTGATATGTCATCCTCGACTTCTTCATAACAGGAACCAAGACATTCTCTAAGAGAACCATTATTGCGAGGATTTGAATTATCCCTGCTTGAAGGTCTCTTATGGAACCAGAAGTCTAAACCATCAACATCTGAAAGATTTAAGGTCGGAATTCCTTCCTCCCTTGGAAAATTTTGGGGTATTGATGGTTTAGGATCGATAGCTAAAGTTTGGAATTGAAGTGGTTGTGATCTGGCTATTGAAACTTCTTCTTCTTGTCTAGGAACCGGTTCTTTCCCTTTCTTAGGGATATAAAAGCTAGGAGACTTTCCGCTCATTAAATCAATCAAATTCCAAGCTTCACTAGCGGATAGGTGGTGGAAAGATCCTCCAGAGGCCGCATGAAGGGTTTGCTTATTTTCCATACTAAGGCCCTCAAAAAAGTGAATCAGAAGAACTTCTTCTGGAATAGAAAGCTTTGGGCCAGTGAGAGTAAGGTTAATAAAGCGGTCCCATGATTTCCTAAGAGATTCTTCTTCCAGTTGTATAAAAGAAATAATCTCACACCGAAGTTCCGCCACTTTAGAGATTGGAAAATATTTTAAAAGAAAACTATTATGTAACTCCTTCCAATCTCCATGAACACTCCCTACTTTGAGTTTATACCAATGTCTAGCTTTTCCCGTTAAAGAGAACGGAAAGAGCTTCCATTTAAGGGTCTCATCAGACATGCCTTCAATGCGAAGGAGGTCACAGACTCGATAAAACTCTCTTAGGTGTGTGTATGGGTTTTCCTCACCTTCTCCTGAGAAAGGTTGTTTTTGAACAAATTCTATGTATTCGGGGTCTATCTCAAAACTAGATGCTATGATAGGCTTTGAAGATTTTGGTGGTTCAAGATGTGTGCCCGTAGGTCTATGAAATTTATAGATAGACATGTTTGAATTCATGATAGACCAGAGATCAAGGATTAGATAAGAAGAAAGATTAGCAGAGATGAGGCAAAGGATAAAAGGAAAATTTATTTTTTTATTTTTTTTAGAAAATGATTAAGCTAGTTCATAGTTAACTCAGCAACCGTCTCCCCGGCAACGGCGCCAAAAATGCTTGTTGACACTTGCTAACACCACTTGAATACTAGGTTGTCATCCCCAGCATGGCACTAGAGTGTACTATGGTATTTATACGCACATATATAATCCGCAAGCGCACGGATACCGTTGAATCTTTTACCCGGTTAAAGGTTTTATCGTATCCACAGGGAAACGGGAGAACTGATCTATGCTCTAACTTAACCAAGATAGATAGATAGGTGTGAATAGGAAAGATGGTAGAATTGAATAAGAACAATATTAAAGGTAAGATAATAGTGAGTGATAATATGGGAATAGAGAATAGAGCAATTCTAGTATATGGGCGATGGTAGCAGAATAGAGAGAATAACTATGGTTTCTCTACTTCAAAGGGGTATGTCTATGTCTGGGACGAACCACGTGATAAGATTACACCACAAAGGATGCTTATCCATAGGCCGATAAACTCTACCCGTCCTGCTAACGAGAGGTGGACTACAGAGGACCAACATAACTATCACCTACGCGGCCTACCACACGATCCACCTAGACAGGGGATATCCACAAGTAATCTAGATCTAAGCACCTCGCTTACACCTATACTACAACTCTAACCTATAGCGTCCTATAGATTAGAAGTACTCAAAAGAGTTGTGAACCAGAACATACATGATTAGTAATTGCATAATGAATTAGAAGTAGATTACCAGAGTCATCGCATGAGCAAGCTTGATTAGAGCTTGATCACGACGAAGTACAACCGGAGGAAGAACCGACAGGCCGGCCTCTCCTCTAATCCTCCTTCGCTCTCCATCTCGCTACTATCTAGATCTACTCTAGTTTAGAGAAGAGAGGAGAGCTCTCATCTCTAAACCCTAGCTTTTGCTCTGTCTATGAATAATGAATAATGATGAAGGGGTGCCTCCTCCAGGGGCCAGGGGGTCTGGTTATATAGTCCCCTCAAGTGAACCTGGGCCGTCGGATCAAACCGACATTGATTTAATGGTTATTCTTGATCCTTTAGGTCGGTGGAGATCTCCCAAGAAACAAAGTCCTGATTGGACTCTAGAGGTGGGCGGGCGCCTAGGGAAACAGGGCGGGCGCCCTGCCTCTGGCCCCGTTCGGCCTCCGCTTCCTTCCCGTGGCTTCTGGAGTCTTCTAGATGTAAGATAATTGCGCAGCACGTTAATATCTCTATGTAATCCCGACGTGTGGGCCTTTCTTCCGTATTTCCTGATAACCCCCTGCAGAAATAGACAAACACCAAAACTCGTGGAATTCTATCAGATAAAACCCTAAGTCTAGATGTTGATTTCATTTGGATCCTTTTCTTTGTTTATTTGATAATTAAATTTGATACTTAAGGACCGTCAACAATCAGCTGCTATGGGAACCTCATCGGTAACTTTTATCTTTCAGCAAAATTCTCATTAGCATTCTTTCATATTTGAACTTTTGGAATTTTGTTTATTGTGACAGCAAACTGGCAAATCGGCAAAGACCAGAAGTACCAAAACAAGTGCCGATGCCCCCCAGTCTGGTCAAATCAAGAGAAAAGGCCCCATGGGTACTAAGTCACAACCAAAGCGCCAGAAGACAGCACCGCCTTCTCCTCCTCATCCAATATCGCCGATTCATGTGGAATCATCTCCCTCTTCGCCAGAAATCCAAACGCAGCAAGCACCATCTTCTCCTCAACCAGCACCTCAGCCACAAGAAGCACCAGCCGATGTGCTTGAGCAGACTGCCGATCCAATCATATCATCGGTAGTCTCTTCAGAACAGACAAGCACCGTTCCCCCTCAAGGTAAAGTACTATCCACACAATCATCATCGATGGACTCATTCTTTCAGATCATAATTATCTTTATTATTTTTCAGTCGACATTGTTCCATCGGCAACTCCAACCGATCGACCCGTGGTACCAGCAGCGTCAACTAGCCAGAGGCGTGAAATAGCCTTGAAGCAAGTAAGTCATCTGATTTCCTTCTTTTTATCATCAATATTTGATCATCAAATAACTTATCTTATTTTCCTTTTTAGGAACAGGACTCCCCGGATAGCTTATTCTCCTTCGCCATCGAAATCTCTGATGATGAGGGCGAGGAAGCAAGCTCCTCCCAAGCCATAGGAATTTCATCGGCAGAAATCAGAGCCAAGCTGGAAGACCTGCTGACCCTGCTACACCAAGATACTGCTCAATTGGTTGATGATTCCGATCTAGCCAAAGCTTTGTTCATGGTTCTTCGAGGTCAAATTCCAGCCGATGCCGAAGAGATCCTTTTCCAGGCTGCACACTTGGAGAGTCGCCAACTCCAATATCAAAAGGCTACCCAGCGTCATGCCGATAGAGCCACCCATGCCCAACTTTCAAAAGAGGTAATGCAAATGAAGCGCCTCGCTGATGAGAAGCATAAAAGCATCGGCATCCTGCAGTCCTCAGGAGATGAACTGAAGCAAAAGATCTCCACTCTATCGGCCAAAAGGGAGGCTTTGTTGGCTGTGCTCAAACAAGTGGAAGAAGCTCTGTTCCAAGCCCAGCAAGAAGAAAACCAACTACCTGAGATGATCAAGACTCTTCAGTAGGAATGAAACATCTAGGCTCGCAAGGCGCTGCAGATGAAGAAGAAGCTGAAGCCAGTGGAAGGTTCTACCGATGAAGACATCCGGGAGATAGAGGAAGCCAATCAAATCCGCCTGCGTGCCATATCGGCCATCCAAGCTCTACTGAATGTATGAGCTCTTCATTGGCAACTTGTTTTGTTCTGTTTTTAGAAACTTCTAACTATTTTGGTCTAGCCGATAGGATTGTTATCGGCATCCTTTAAAACATCATGCTCAGTCTCAGATACATCTTAATCCAGCCGATAGAAGAATTATCGGCACTCAAACTTTTATGCATCAACCCAAATGTTTGGGTAATACCTCTTTAAATATTTTCCATTTAATGCTCTGGGAAATTCAACTCCTTCAAGAGTTTCCAAAATATAAGCATTACCAGGAGCAAACCCATTTATCCGATAAGGACCTTCCCAATTAGGAGACCATTTCCCAAACTTTGAACTTTTAGTCCCAATCGGTAAGATTAATTTCCATACCAAATCTCCATCGGCAAACTCCTTAGCTTTTACCTTTTTATCATACCATCTAGCAACTCTCTTTTTATTTTCTTCTATACTTATCAAAGCCCTCAGCCGATGCCCTGCTAAATCGTCTAACTCATCTTTCATCAAAGTAGCATAGTCATTGGCAGCCAACTGATCTTGAAAAGATAGTCGCCTAGATCCGGTCTTAATTTCCCATGATAGTACTACATCGTGTCCATACACTAACTGATAAGGTGAAACTCTGGTCGATCCATGACATGTCATCTGATATGACCATAAAGCTTCATTCAACAATGTATGCCACTTTTTAGGATTTTCTTCAATCTTCTGTTTGATGAGCTTAATAATTCCTTTGTTAGATGCTTCAGCCTACCCATTAGCTTGAGCATAATAAGGAGAAGAGTTTAACACTTTAATCCCCATACCGATTGCAAATTCATCAAACTCTCCCGATGTGAACATAGTACCCTGATCGGTAGTAATTGTTTGAGGAATACCAAATCGGTAGACAATGTGTTCTTTCACAAAATCAATCATATTGGCCTATGTCACTTTCTTCAAAGGAATAGCTTTAACTCATTTAGTAAAGTAATCAGTGGCAACTAAGATGAACTTATTCCCTTGCTTGATGGTGGATAAATCTAGCCGATGAGATCAATAGCCCATCCCCGGAACGGCCAAGGCTTAATAATAGGATTCATGGCCGATGCGGGTGCCCTTTGAATATTGCCAAATTTCTGACATCCTTGACATCCTTTGAAATATTTAAAGCAATCCTCGAGTATAGTCGGCCAATAATACCCGTTTCTCCTGATCATCCATTTCATCTTAAAAGCCGACTGATGCGCTCCACATACTCCTTCATGGATCTCACCCATCAAACTTTTAGCCTCATCATCACCTAAGCACTTGAGAAGAACTCCATCTATTGTTCAATAATATAGCTCATCCCCAAGGAGTACATACTTGGTAGCTTGAAACCTGATACACCTCTCAACCTTTTTGGACGGATCCTTTAAGTAATCAATGATTTCTCTCCTACAATCATCGGCATCGATTACCGATAACACATTTAATATGGGTTGATATCCCGAGGCATGCTGAGCCAACCGATTAGCCTCTTCATTATGTAATCGAGGAACATGCTCTAATTGGAAATTCTTAAATTCCCTTAACAGTTGCATACTTTTTTCATAATAGGTTATCAAGACCTCACTTCGGCATTCATAAATTCCAGCCAATTGATTTATAACAAGCATAGAATCACCGAAGATTTCAACAGCATCAGCATGAACCTCCTTTAACAATTCCAACCCTTTGATCAAAGCTTGATACTCAGCTTGATTATTTGTTGACGTAGCAACAATCGGCAAGGAGAACTCATACCTTTTCCCCCGAGGAGAAATTAGCACTATGCCGATTCCTGCCCCTCGGTCACACGTGGATCCATCAAAGAAAAGCGTCCAAGGAACAATCTCCAAAGCCCCCACTGCACCGCAATGCTGAGTCACAAAATCGGCCATAATCTGCCCTTTAACTGCCTTAGCCGATTCGTAACGTAGATCGAATTCCGACAGCGCCAAAATCCATTTACCGATTCTACCACTCATAATCGGCAAAGACAGCATGTATCGGACTACATCATCTTTGCATATAACAGTGCATTCGGCCGATAGCAAATAATGTCTCAATTTAACACATGAAAAATATAAGCATAAACATAATTTCTCAATTGCCGAATACCTGGTCTTAGCATCAATCAGTCTTCTACATAAATAATAAATCACATGCTCCTTCCCTTCAAATTCTTGAATTAGAGCTGAATCGATGACCATTCCATCGGTAGACAAATACAATTTGAAAGGCTTTTCTTGCTGAGGTGGAATCAGAACTAGAGGATTTGTCAAATAATTCTTGATTTCGTCCAATGCCGACTGTTGCTCTTTTCCCATACAAACTCTTGATCGGCCTTCAACTTAAGTAAAGGGCTGAAAGCACGAATCTTACCAGACAAGTTAGATATAAATCGTCTGATAAAATTTATCTTGCCGATCAGAGATTGGAGCTCAGTTTTGTTGGTGGGAGCAACTATTTTGTTGATAGCATCAATAGATCTCCTACTAATCTCAATTCCTCTTTGATGCACCATGAAACCAAGAAATTGTCCTGCCGACACACCAAATGCACATTTATTAGGATTCATTTTCAAACCATGTTTCCTTGTACACTCCAACACCTTTCGTAGATCGGTAAGATGCTTTGTGAAGTCCCCAGACTTAACCACCACATCATCAATATAAATCTCCACCAGCTTACCGATGAACTCATGAAAGATAAAATTCATAGCCCTCTGATAGGTAGCACCAGCATTTTTCAAGCCAAAGGTCATGACTATCCATTCAAACAACCCAACATGACCAGGACATCTAAATGCAGTTTTTGGAATATCTTCTTCAGCCATGAATATCTGGTTATACCCTGCATTGCCATCCATAAAGCAAATTGGCGACTGGCATTGAATAACCGTCCATCAACGTAGCCTTGTTAAGATTCCTGAAATCAATACAGACACGAAGCTTCCCATTCTTCTTGTAAATAGGGACGACATTGGAAATCCATTCAGCATACAGGACATTGCCGAATAAACTTTGCTTCGATAAGTTTAGTTATTGGCCTTAATATCAGGAAGAATATTAGGATTACATCGATGAGCTGGCTGCTGATGTGGCCGAAATCCAGATTTGATAGGCAACCGATGTTCAACAATAGATCGGTCTAAACCAGGCATCTCGGTATAATCCCAAGCAAAGCAATATTTATATTCCTTTAACAAATCGGTTAACTGCTGCTTACACTTAGAATGTAACTTAGCACTAATAAATGTAGGCCATGGCCTATCACCACTACCTATATCTACTTCTACTAAATCATCGGCTGATGTAAACCCCTGGCCTAATTTTCCATCATCGGCGAACCTATCCATTAAAACTCCTCATCAGAACCGACTGCTTGGACCGGTGGAATTTCATAATCGGCAACCTTGAGGAAATCCTTCTCCCAAATCTCTCCTAAAATGCATTTGGTCCTTTCATAAGTATCTGTCTCTGCCGATGCTATGACATATGAAGAATCTCCTGGGACAATCTCAATCTTGTCACCCACCCACTGAACCAAACATTGATGCATTGTAGACGGGATGCAACAATTAGCATGGATCCAATCTCTTCCCAACAACATATTATAAGCACCCTTCCCACTAATGACGAAGAAAGTTATCGGCAAAGTTTTGCTGCCGATGGTCAACTGTTGACGGTTCTTAAGTATCAATTTTAATTATCAAATAAACAAGAGAAAGGACCAATATGCAACCAACACCTAGAATTAGGGTTTGATCTGACAGAATTCCACAAGTTTTGTTGTTTATCTGTTTCTGCAGGGGGTTATCAGGAAATAAGGAAGAAAGGCCCACATGTCGGGATTACATAGAGATATCAACACACCGCGTGATTTTACATCATCTAGAAGACTCCAGAAGCCACGGGAAGAAGACGGAGGCCGAAAGGGGCTAGGCCCAGGGCGCCCGCCCTGGTGACCTAGGCGCTCGCCCCCCTCTGGATTGCTCTCGGGACTCTCTTCGCACGGGATATTCCACCGACCTATTGGATCAAGAAAAACATAGTACCACCTCGCCTATCGACCCAAAAACGCATAGAAGGGGAGGATTATATAAGGAGACCCCCCTGGCCCTTGGAGAAGATATGAAGAAATTATCATAGAGACTGAGGGGTGCCCTCGAAGGAAAACCTCTTCTCTAATTAATATTTCTTTTTAGGCTTAGCAACCAATGTAAGGTAGAAATAGATCTTCTAGTTTCTACTAGATTGAGAGAGATAGAGTGGAGGTGTAGAGTGGAGGAAGCCCGGCCTGTCGGTGTCTACTCCAAGCTTGTACCTGCGGAATCAAGTTCTCCTAACCCGA
>NC_012875.2:15969631-15994493 GCF_000003195.3 Sorghum bicolor | reverse complement strand
AGCAAGCTTGGGGTTAGGAGAACTTGATCCCGCAGGTACAAGCTTGGAGTAGACACCGACAGGTCGGGCTTCCTCCACTCTACACCTCCACTCTATCTCTCTCAATCTAGTAGAAACTAGAAGATCTATTTCTACCTTACATTGGTTGCTAAGCCTAAAAAGAAATATTAATTAGAGAAGAGGTTTTCCTTCGAGGGCACCCCTCAGTCTCTATGATAATTTCTTCATATCTTCTCCAGGGGCCAGGGGGGTCTCCTTATATAGTCCTCCCCTTCTATGCGTTTTTGGGTCGATAGGCGAGGTGGTACTATGTTTTTCTTGATCCAATAGGTTGGTGGAATATCCCGTGCGAAGAGAGTCCCGAGAGCAATCTAGAGGGGGGCGAGAGCCCAGGTCACCAGGGCGGGCGCCCTGGGCCTGGCCCCGTCTTCTTCCCGTGGCTTCTGGAGTCTTCTAGATGATGTAAAATCACGCGGTGTGTTGATATCTCTATGTAAACCCGACGTGTGGGCCTTTCTTCCGTATTTCCTGATAACCCCCTGCAGAAATAGACAAGCACCAAAACTTGTGGAATTCTGTCAGCTAAAACCCTAAGTCTAGGTGTTGGTTGCATTTGGATCCTTTTCCATGATTAATTGATGGTTAAATATGAGCATTAAGGACCGTCAATAGTGGGCTTTTCAAAGATAGCTGTCATCGGATCTAGAGCCAACTGAGCTATCTGGTCGGAAAAATCCGTCTTCTCATCATCACTGAAAGGCGCAAGGAACTCTATCGGCAACATAAATACTATATTAACATCTGCCGATGGCCCTTTTCCTTTAGGATCCGGCTGTTGCTGATCTCCAGATTTAGCAGAATTTTCACCTTTACTCAACTCTTCTTGTCGCTCCCGCTGCAGCCTTCTTTTCTGTGTCCTAGTCAATCCCCCTAGACACCATGGACGAAGTTGTGGCTGTCTAACCGACTGACGACGATTTTCTCTTGATTCTACTCGATAAGTATTAGCATCCCTGCAGAATATGAACTCATCGGGAACTCGTGCATCTGCCATCTCTTCAAGCTCCTCTTGGTTCCTGGGAAAATACTCGATATGCTCACCAAGTCTGTCATGCACACTGAGTCTGCCCCCAGCCGATCATGAACTGAGAATTTTCCTCTAATCGGCCCATCAAAACTCCGATCATTGTTCTGATAATGCCGATTTGGTCTATCATACCGATCATAGCCATTGCACTCAGGGCAGTCTCTAGCAGTGGGTAGTTTGATATTTTGCTCCCAACAGTGGATAAAGAACGGGCAATTCCAGTGATCTTTGTGCCGATTCCACTCTTGTCAGCGTCTTTCTTCTTCCCGACGACGATCCTCTTGTTGGCGCCGATACCGATCTTCTCGTTGTTGCCAGGTCTCCCGATGCCTTCTATGAGTAATCACATGCCAGATCGAGGAGGTCTTCCTGAGCTGGTTCCTTCCTAGATCAAACCCTTGCCTTTGGCATCATCGGCAGTAATCTGGTGCTGAGGATCCACCGATGCGCTTCTTTCAGCCGCCTCTGATGTCAAGACTTTAGTCTTTCCCTTAGCATCCAACATATTTGTAGGGAAAGGATGTTGGTCAATCTTCATCGGCTTTTGAGCTTTGGAACTATCGAACTTAATTCTCCCACACTCTATAGCCGATTGCGGCTGCTGCCTGAAAACTTTGCATTCATCTGTACTATGAGATGTTGCATTATGCCACTTGCAGTACTTGATCTTCTTTAATTCTTCAGCCGATGGAATCACATGATTGGCTGACAACTTAATTTGCCCTTCCTGTAGTAGAAAGTCAAATATCCTATCGGCTTTGGTAATATCGAATGCAAACTTCTCTCGTTCTTTATGCCCAAAAGGGCAAGACATCGGCTTCTTATTCTTCACCCATTCAGCCAAGCCGATGACTGGTTCTTCATCAGAGTCTGAACTTGTTGGCTCATTAACAAACGACACCTTTTTGTTCCATGCTCTCTTGGGTTCAAAAGCCTTGATATCCTGGTCCGAGATCCTCTGCACCAAATGACTCAGACTCTCAAACTCTTGAGAAGCATACTTGTCTCTAATATGTGGCAACAATCCCTAGAAAGCTAAATCAGCTAGCTGCCGATCATCTAGAACCAGACTATAGCATTTATTCTTAACTTCTCACAACCTTTGTACGAAACTTTCAACCGATTCATCATTGCGCTGCTTCAGCCTGACTAAATCGGTGATCTTCTTCTCATAAACCCTAGAAAAGAAGTACTTATGAAATTGCTTCTCTAGATCACTGAATTTGGAGGTAATAAAATAAACCAAGTAAAGGCCGATCCAGATAAAGATGATGAGAATAAACCCACCCTTAACTCATCTCTGTTAGCGGCTTCCCCACACTGGATGATGAACCTGTTAACATGCTCCATGGTTGATGTATCATCTTGCCCAGAAAATTTGGTGAAATCTGGCACCTTGTACCGATTTGGAAGCGGAATTAAGTCATATGCAGGAGGATACGGTGTCCGATAAGAGTAAGTGTTGACTTTGGGTTTTATCCTAAATTGGTCTCTCATAACTTCAGCTATCTTATCGGCCCAATAAGCATCGGAATCTTGTCGATGGACTGGTTGTGGATCTGGCATCTGCTGATAAGCTTCCACGTGTCTGTGTGGTGCATGATCTCTAGGGAACATTGGATTAGCCATTGCCTGTTGACCACCAACTTGCTGGCCAAGATTCATCGGCTGATTGATCAACCCTTGATTTTGAAATCTAGGTTGCATCGGTCCCTGTTGAAACCCCATAGCCTGATGATTCTGGTGAGGTACCTGTGGAAAGACAAACTGCCCTGTCCATCCATTATTAGCGTTCATCGGCGTAGGCCCTGCCGATGACTGATAATTGGGCATCATCATTGAATTGACCACCCTGGTTGTGTCATAAACCTCTGCTGTGTCGGCATTGGATCTGCCGATGCGTTAGGCATTTGGAACGTTGGCACTTGAGAATTCTGAGTGAAAGGCCTTGCAGTAGTAGTTGTAGAATACTGGGGATTCTGAGTCATCGGCGAGCTTGGGGTGCCG
Organism: Sorghum bicolor; assembly: GCF_000003195.3. Classification (NCBI taxonomy): domain Eukaryota; kingdom Viridiplantae; phylum Streptophyta; class Magnoliopsida; order Poales; family Poaceae; genus Sorghum; species Sorghum bicolor. Next base: position 15,991,399 of record NC_012875.2, on the reverse strand, counting down.
ATGCCATAGGAGCCTTGCCTGTCGTGTTAGCCACTTGAGACGTCCCAGAGCTATTTGCCATAAACTCCGGGGGCATACCATATCCCCACCAATTAGGAGGAACAGACCCTGACATTGCCGATGCCAACAAATCTGTAGCAAGCTTGATTTTTCCCTCTGATGTTGATGGATTGGTCGTCATCGGTGTGGATTGTGCATTAGTCATCCCTAATATGCTTGGAGGGGAATTAACTTCTATACCCGCAACGGCTGTAGTAGCCGATGGAGCCGTAACCAATAATGACCCTGGCTGATGATAAGCAGGACCCACATAAGATGGTGGCACTTGTCCTTATTTGAAAGTTCTAGCCACAGCATTGAAAACTGTATTGGACAATACACCAGATTGATTGATCAGAGCACAGTTGACAGCACTGTCGACCATCTCTTGAAGTTTACCAGGATTGGCCTCAAAAGTAATATGCCGAGGTGCCGGCAATGCTTCCTTCTGGATCATTCGCCGCTCTTGTTGATACTGAAGGATTTTAAGCATAACTGCTTGTAATCCTCCATAGCTTTCGCCATAGCTTGCTTTTGCTCATCTCTGAGATTGGCTTCTGTCACGGGGATGACGTTCTCCAAGTCGAAATCGGTGTTCGACATGTTGATCTTGATGATGAACTTCTGTCCCACCAGGCGTGCCAAAAGATGTGTTGATGCAAAAGCGGATCTGCAAACACAAAGGGCTAATACCCGATTTCAAACGTTAAGGCGCGCCAGCCGATTTGACCTTACAATCGACAAAGGTGGTAACTTGAACACTTTGGTCCCGACAATAGCGATGCGCCCGGATGTCACGGCCAAGAGGTATTCACGCGGAACTCGAGAACTCGTCAAGGTAGACTCGAAGAATTCCAAAGAACTTGTAGTAAAAGGGGAAAAAATATGCAGGATGACGAAGTCGTCGAAAAAGTAGATGCTAAATGTAAGAACTTGTGTTTGATTGATTGATAGATATTCATTATATTGCCACAGGGTCTACATTTATACCCTGTTCAAAAGAGTTACAACCAGACACGACTAGGACTCGAATTCCAAATTGAACGTAATCCGTATACAAAACAAACTCTAATAACTATGGAAAACATTAAATCATCCTCCACAACCGATCGGTACACTGCCACGAGTCGATCGACAACCCCCGCACTTTTCTCCATGACCATCGGCAAGCCACCTTTCACAGCCATCGGCAACCATCAACACCAGTCATCGGTATGAATCCCTCACCACTCTTGGACTTAGCCATATCTTGTCTTTCTCCCATCGGCACCAACCCTCATCGGCAACTCTTCTGTAGACCAGCCACCACTTTCCTACCTGCCGATATATGCTTCATTAACTCCAGATACGCGTCCAAAGATACGTGTCCAAAAACGGTGTCAACAAACCCCCATATTTAAATATGTGCATGAATATTTCATATAAAATTTTATCATAGCATATATGAATGGGCCTCCACTTGTAGTTGGATATTACATGAATTTGAATTATTTTAAGCCCATCATAGGGGATTTCTTTTGAAGTATGCTATTAAAGATCTAATATTGGCATTAGGGGGAGAGAAAGCCTATGTTGAATGCCAAATATTATTTCCATAGAAGGAAAATAATCTTAAGAGAAAATATTCCTTAAAGCTTGAAGCGGGAATAGTATCACGCACTAAATCAAACAATAGTTTGACTAATGCTCTTGTGAAGCATGAAGCAGAGCATATGCTAGATATTTTTGAAAATGAGAGGAGTAATTTGAAGTTATAAAGAAGAAGTTGTGTTTACTAGTAGTAAATTAAATGTGTATATTATGAAGCTAAAATCTACGGGGACGCCTGTGGATTCTAGTTTAGTGTATAGTTGTTAGATGAAATAAGAATAAACTCCTCCATTCTCATGAAGAGAACACCTCATGAAGAGGATCATCATGAAGATGAAATCCAACACACTAAGCGCGTATATCATAGTATTGGGTATGCAGAACAATAAATTATCTCTTGTTTAGAAAATGACAAAGAGATACGATAATCTCACATTGTGAGAGTATTAGGAGAAAATAATAGTTGTCGACAACATTACCTCTATAATTGCAAATGTTTCTCTTATGAGAACCTGGATCCAGAAAACAAAGTCCATGGCAAAGTCGCTTGGAGCGATTATATCGGGTCAATAAAGAAAGCAATTGAGATTGAATCTCCTACTAAGAAGAAATAAATATTATGCAATATCTCTAGCAAATAAAATGAATAAATATGAAATATGCAGTTAGTAAGTGGATTCAGAAAATCTATATAGTTCCTGAAGAAAAGAAATCACAACATATAAAAATTAATCTCATACTAAGTATTAAGAAGTCTAAGATAGAACATATATTTCTGTATGAATATTGAAGTATCAAGAAGAGCATATCCTAGAAGGAAAAGAGTCATTGAATGACCTTGTAGTGAATATCACTATTTCATTATGTATATCACATAATAATCTCTCATGTAGTAGAGAATACATCTCATAGAAGAGAAATATTATTCGCTAAGAATGAGAACATCCTTGAAGGATTTAATCCATGAAAGATTTACCAGTCGATTCTTAATAAGCACCATTAATCCCCGAAATGAATGTAGACCTGAGAAGAAATAAAATGAGGAATTCTAAATATCATGAAGATATTATACAAACACTTAGAAAGTGTATATTGTAAAGCTAGCAATAAAGTTCTGATATCCTCTAAATACCATAGAAGGTATAAGAATAATGGTGATTTTGGTAACTGAATCCCCTAAATACCAAATGCAAGACTGGATTTATTGTTTAGTGGTATAATCAAATTCCCGAAGATTTGTAGAATATATAATTTAAAATATACTAAACAAGAATTATAAGTTTGATGCACTATCTAGAAGATATTGAATATTGTAAGTTATTTACCCTATAATCCTCTGAAAGGATTTATTACCATGAATATAATATTTATCTTTGTTTTACACAACTAATAATTGGTCATTTATACATGAAGCATATTGCTCTTGTTTATATCCATATAATTCATAGAAGAATTATGAGCCAACTTTTGTACCATTGATTAAGCACACATTTGTGAACAGTGTGATTTGAATAATAAAGTTCAAATTTTGGCATTATGAGGGGGAGCATATTTTCATTGAATCTACCTTGAAGGTAAACCACTAGAATTACAAAGATCTAGTAGATCATATTTGCTAAAATATTAAAGTTTATACATAAATCATGAAGATAAATATCTATTCATGAAGAATATGGTATCATGAAGAATATATGACCATGAAGATTAAATGTTGTACTCTTTTTTTCCTATGTCAGTTTTTACTTGAAGGTTTCTTATACAAGGTTTTTAATAAGACAACATGTGCAATACAATTAACGAATGCGATGTACTTCTCCAAGAACCGTTTTTCTATTGGATTTTCTGATGGAGTTTTTAACGAGGCATGTGCATATCGTGGTAATCGCCCAATGGAGAGTGTTGTAAAATATACGGACTTAATACCTAGAAGGAATGGAGAAGGAAGAATCCTAATCCTAGTCCGTTTGTATGTGGGCTCTTAGGCTTTGTTTAGTTCAAAAAAATTGCAAAATTTTTCAGATTCCCCGTCACATCAGACGCGTGCATGGAGTATTAAATATAGACACAAATAAAAACTAATTGCACAGTTTGGTCAGAATTGACAAGACGAATCTTTTGAGACTAGTTAGTTCATGATTAGACAATATTTGTCAAATACAAACGAAAGTGCTACTATACCTATTTTGCAAAATTTTTTGTAACTAAATAAGACCTTACCAAAATTCTTAGGCCTTGACAAAACTATATATACGTGGAAGCTCTATGTTGTAATCACCAATATTTAGAGGAATAAAGAATATTCTCCCTATTTTGTGTCTGTTTGTTTTTCTACTCCCATCTACTATGTTGAGATGCGAAAAAATTTTGGATTTCGCTACTGTAGCATTTTCGTTTGTTTGTGGCAAATATTATCCAATCATAGACTAACTAGGGTCAAAAGATTCGTCTCGCGATTTACAGGCAAACTGTGTAATTAGTTTTTGTTTTCGTTTATATTTAGTACTTTATGCATGTGCCGCAAGATTCAATGTGACGGAGAATCTTGAAAACTTTTTAGATTTTGGTGGGAACTAAACAAGGCCTATATTGATCATAAGAGACGGAGAGGAAAAGGTCTCAACCACTAGCAACATGTTTTATAAGAGCAAGTATTATAGCGGGCTGTAAGCCAGTTAAATGCTGAGGTGGAGGAGAGTAAAAACGAGCTGTAAGCTTACGGTTGGTTCAGACAGAAAAACCAAGAAAATCTATGAGACAGACAAGTGAGTCATGTATTAATAATAATGAGATAACTATTATACGAGTGGACTGTAAAAAGGCTATAAAAAAATCTTACATCCCATCCAGCAACCGGCTGTGGCCTTGTTTAGATGCAAAAAGTTTTGGGATTTTGACACTGTAGCATTTTCGTTTTTATTTGACAAACATTGTCTAATTATGGAGTAACTAGGCTTAAAATATCCATCTCGTGATTTACAAGTAAACTGTGTAATTAGTTATTCTTTTTATCTATATTTAATACTTTATACATGTGCCGTAAGATTCGATGTGACACGGAATCTTGTAAAGTTTTGAGTTTTTGGGTGTACTATCTAAACAAGGCCTGTATCTAACACTTTCTGCCTTCCGCATCGATTTCAGCCGTCCACATTTCCGATCTGAAAAGGCCACCCGCCGCTCTCTGTCACGACCCTGAACCGTCCAACCTCGCTGGCGGCCTCCTTTTTCTCGCCTTCCTTTGCCCCTGGCCCTTGGGCGCCGAAACGAACCCTCCCTCTCCCCGTTAACCCGCGTCGCCTTGAACCCTAACCTCCTGGTGGAGGATCCGCCGAACGGCCGGACCACTTAACCCTCTTTGCGCGGCGCCGTGGAGTAGAGGAGGATGGAGTCGGAGGTGGTGAGGACGGAGATGGTGCTGGCGCCGACGCTGCCGTTCAAGAAGATGCAGACAGCGGACAAGTATCCCAAAGGCCAGTCCCGGGGCCGCCAGTGGAAGCACCTGCGCCACCTGCTCCAGTCCGCTGACGCATCCTCCATGCCACCGGACCGCCCCAATTGTGAGCACCCTCCGGGTCCCTTCTTCTTGATCTGGATACTCTTCCTGAGTTTTAGATGATTATTGCTCAACTGTCGCACATTGTTGCCGTGCTTGTCTTTAGAGAACCACCCGTTTCTGCGATTCTCCTCCGTTGTTCATGTTTATGTGGGTATTTAGTTGAAAATTGTGGCTTGTGTGTTGGTGCTAATAAATAGAGGTAACTTGGTTGCTCCTGTTCAGTTTTAAGTTGTCAGGGTCATACATTAAAGGACTGTTTAGTGTGGCTCCGGCTCTAGCTCCAGCAACAACTTCAGTAGAGGAGCCGGAGGACCTGTACCAAACACCTGAAGAGGAGGAACCATTTTTTTTCTTGTAAATAAGAGGAGCTGGAGCTGTTTTTAGTGTACAGGGGAGGAGCTAGCTTTTGAGTCTTCTACTCTGGCTCTGGCTCCAGTGGAGTTGCTATTGGATGAAGAGCCGTGCCAAACAGGCACTAACAATTGATTGGATTAGAATGTATACATGCTTGTAGGCTGTTGGCATTGGCCACCAAGTGGTTTGGTAAAGAAAAAGGTCTTCAGAGCTAAGTCTGCAGTTTTTGGACAGCAGAAGTATCATGTCACATCAAAATTTGTCTTTACAGAGTAGCTGTTTGACTATTCACACAGAAAGCATTAGATTAATGCCACCATTATGATTATTATTCCATATTTTTTGTGAAGAATTTATATACAGATGAATGTCAATAAAATTATATTGTGGAGAACTGTGATACAAATTGATATAAAATTTTAAGATTATTTTAAACATCTGTAAATGGAACCATAGATATTTGTAATAAATCATCACTTTTCTTTTTGACGCAAGACTTTACTGTTACTTAACCTGAAATGTCATCGCAAGCAAGCCGAATGATTCACTCTGGGATTACATCCAGAACAGGACTGGCAACACCATGGCACATCGAGCCAAGCTCAGCTAGAGCTTGTGCTAGCTAGCATTTCCATTTTTGTGTGCTTACTGAAAAAAAAAAGCTGACTTTGCATTGTTGGTCATTTGGCCCTAGCATTGCTCATACAAATTAAGCATTCCTTTTAGCTGCAAAGCATTTTCTCTATTTGCATGTATGAACTTATGGTTGACGCCGTAGATAATATAAAGCAAATATGCGAAGTGGTCAAAGTAGGAGTCACAAGTATTATTTATGATGTTCCTGGGATTGTAGCTAGGGATCATCAACAAACCATAGCTGTTCGTTGGATCCTTGGAGCAGCTTTCAAACGACGTATAAGCTACAGGATAAGGATCGAAGAACTATGAGCAAATACAAGATGGGAAACACTTGGAGCGCTTGGGCATACTTTAACTCCATTTGTTCTTCTCTATCTGCCTTGAGCAAGGGTGATGAAAATCTAGGTATCACTGATATGTGAGGTAGGCTGCTGTACCCATATCCGATATGGCAGGATGCTGCTAAATGTTGTGATATGCATATGGGGAAGTATTATGAAATTGTGATTTTAAAAATAAAAAGATTTAGTCACCGATATGTTTCTGATACTTGCTGATGCTTCCACCCAATACGTTGTTTCCTATTCATGCGATAGTAGCAGGGTGATGGAGAACTAGGGAGAGCCTGCAAGGTGGGCCAGGGTCTGAGAAGAGTGCTTACTGAGGGTGATAAGAGATGTGACGAGGGCATGGGCTACCCATTTTGCTATTGGGTGGCACTAGATATTTGTAGGTGGTGAGCAATTGGCCAATTGATGGCTATGGCAAAGCAGCGTTGAGGGTGGTGATAGGATAGTCATTTGGAAGAAGAACGAGCGGCGGTGGCAGCTGCCTGTGTGGACCACCAAAATAGTTATAGGATATCTTAGGTGGGCTGACTGGGCCAGCAGCCCAGCGCATGGAACTTGGAAGCCCACCTCATGCTCTCTCTTTTTTTCTTTTCCCCTTCATCTTGTGATGGATATGTATTGAGTATGTGCATTTAATTGTTTTAGTTGTTGAGTAGAAGTGCACAATAGCTGTTTTCTTAATAGGATCAATCTTAAATATCATAATTTCTTATGTTAAATAATTTTAGTTTTTTTATACATGTTAGTGCTATTTAAGTAAAATAATCACTCAAGCTGGATAATCCTTGCCATATCCTTGTTTCTGGACAAATGCCGTACTGATGCATTGGTAGCATATCGGTGATACATATATGATAGATGAAACCCCTCAACACATAGAAGGAACAGATAAGGGGATAGTATATCTCCCAGTGAATTTCTCTGTCAAGACTCTGTTCACCTGTTCGAGAAAAAAAAAAGACTGTTCACCTTATACAGTAGGAAGGAGGACACTGACGTGATTCACTTTATGACCAATTGTATCGAATCAGCATTGAACCCCATTTTCAACATAATGGGCCTGTTTGGTTCCCCTTGCTAAATTTTAGCTAGCTAAAATTATTTTAGCTACTCTTGGGTGACTAATGGAACTAAACTATTTTAGCTCCTTTTAGTCAATGTGTTTGGAACTTTAGCTACTAAAGTGACTAAAGTTTAGCTAGCTAAAATTTAGCAAGAGGAACCAAACAGGCCCAATATCTTGCAGGAATCTGCTATCACTACTGTCATATGCCTTGTTTATATCCGATTTTATAAGCTGCATATCCGTTTTCCTTCTCTTTTATTCTGCAAAGCATGTGTCTATCACTCTATCTCATATGCAACCAAGATATTGTCTGATATGATCAACAGCATCTATTGATTGGTGAATTGTCATTATGTATAGACCAGAAAAGCTGCACAGAGTAGTTAGTAATAAAATCCTGTTTAACTAATTCCTTCACCACCCAGCCGAAGTCCTCCCTCAATATTCCAACAATTCTATTAGCATCTTACCTCTCACCCTGTTTTTTTTTTGGTTGATAGCACCCCCCCTCCCGCCCCACCCGCACACACAGCTAGCAACTGAGGAATTTTATGGCATCAACATTTTTAGGTGCAAAAGATAATTTTATATAATTTCATCAAGTTATGTTTTGCTTATGTTTGATAAAAGACCGTGACACTAGAAAAATCCAGAAGTTTTGGTTCCTACTATTTGTGCATTTTTTAGATCGAAAGACAATAAAAAGAATATGATCTCTTGTAGGATTGTATTAGATTTTTCTTAGTCAAATCATTCAAGCTGGATAATTGGGAAAATATTGAAATAAGGGATTGTCAACATGTTATCTTGAATATGCTGCATGTGTGGTTTGTGCAGGTTGAGACATCTTCTTATGCTGACACCATTTAGTTTTATACAGATATGAATATCCAATCGCCCCCATCCATTTACCCACCAAAGAGATACTGTGACTTAACAGGTTTTGAGGTAAGTTTACTTCAATTTAGTTCCTTATTTTGGGCTTGCATATCTGTTATGGAATGGCTATGGATAGATGGATTAGCAGATAGACCCCGGATAGTCGCCCTTCCTCGGGAACTATCTTAGGATCTTCTTGCTTGACTCTAACTGATACATGATGGTCTCTTTTATAGAGACAACTTACTTGACCCCTGTAACGCCCCCTTGGCCCTCGCCCGTCGCCGGCGATGGCGTGAGATGTGGAACAGCAAAGCACAAGGAGAATTTTCGCGACGAGGACGCCGGCCGGGCAAACCCCCGATTATTACCGAAATACGCCTTTCGGCTACACAAACGTAAACTTAAACAACAAGTATACAATACGCCTCTCGGTAGATGATGCCTTGTTGGCACGGTGGCTTCCTGTAGCCCGTCACGCTGTTACCGCCGTGACACCTCCCCCTCCTTGAGAAGCAGCTTGTCCCCACGCTGGCGCATCTGGGAATCGGCTCTACACGACAGTGTAATCTTCCCATGTAGTGATATTGTTGGATAACCCTGTCCATGTGACCCTCACCTGGAGTATGGCAGCATTGCCTTTCTTCACAAGACGATGCTCCACAATCTCCTTTGGGACTACTGATGGTGCCTGCAAGTCAGTAGTGACTGGCCTTGTGACTGGCAGCTTGTCAAATACTGGAGCATAGTTGGCTGTGAATGGTTTCAGTTGGGAGGTATGGAAGACCTTATGGATTTGAGATCCAGGGGGTAATTGCAATTTGTATGCCACTGAGCCCACTTTCTCCAGAACCTGATAGGGACCAAAGTACTTGAAGGACAATTTGGGGTAAGGACGATTTGCAACTGAGGACTGTGTATACGGTTGTAGCTTTAGCAGCACCATGTCACCAACTGCAAATGTATGGTCTGTTCTCTTTCTGTCAGCATACTGCTTCATTCTGTTTTGAGCTCGAGTTTTATGATGCTTGAGAGCTGCCAAATGTAGTTCTCTGTTGGTGATCATAAGTCTGACATCTTCAGGTGTGTCATCAGGAACAGCACCCAAATTGGCCTCACATCCATATAGTGCTTTAAATGGAGAACAACCAATGGATGAATGGTGTGAAGAGTTGTACCATAGTTCAGCCAAAGGAAGCCAGTCCTTCCAAGTAGTTGGGGCATCTTGTAGAGAGCACCTCAGGTACATTTCCAAGCATTGGTTAACCCTTTCAGTCTGCCCATCTGACTGTGGGTGATATGCCGTGGTCAGATTCAGATCAATCTTATATGCAGTGAACAGGGCCTTCCAGAAGTTACTGACAAAGATAGTGTCTCTATTAGAGACCACAGAATTTGGCAGTCCATGGAGCTTGATGATGTTATCCAAGAATAACTATGCTATGGTGGTTGCAGTGTATGGGTGTCTCACTGGGATAAAGTGAGCATACTTGGTCAATCTGTCCACCACAACTAATATGTCACTGAAGCCTTTGGATTTTGGCAGTCCTTCAATAAAGTCCATGGACAGATCTCTCCAGATATCCTGAGGTATGGGTAGGGGATTGAGCAGCCCCATAGGATGAGTATGACTATGCTTTGCTTGCTGGCATATGTTGCATTGCTTGATGTAATTCTCCACATTCATTTTCATACCTTTCTAGGCAAAAAAATGCTTGAGTCTTTGATATGTAACAGCAATGCCAGAGTGGCCGCCAATAGCACTGGAGTGACTGAAGGATATCAATCTTGTCAATCTTGTCTGCAGAGCAGAGTTGTGGCCAATCCAAATCTTTCCTTTGAACCATATGAGTCTTTTCTCCAAAGAAAAGCCTTGTTCATTAGGACTAGCTAGTGCTAATTGTTGCAGGAGTTGTTGAGCCTGTGTGTCAGTAGCATATGAATTCAAAACTTCCTGGACCCAAGCAGGTTGGACCACTGAGACTGCTTGCAAGGGAAGAAGATGGGCAACTCTGGAAAGAGCATCAGCAGCTAGGTTTTCCTTTCCTTTGCGATCGATGATTTTGAAGTTGAGGCCCATAAGCCTTGCCATGGCTTTCTTCTGCATTTAAGAGTGAAGATTTTGCTCATTTAGATATGCTAGAGACTTATGGTCAGTGAGAATGGTGAACTCATTCCTTTAGTGTCTCCATTTCTCCACTGCCATAATCAGGGCTAGGAATTCTTTCTCATATATAGAAATGTTCTTGTTTCTTCCAGACAGTGCCTTGCTCAGATAGGCTACTGGTTTACCATGTTGCATTAGGACAGCTCCCACTCCATCTTGGCAAGCATCTGTCTCTATGACAAATGGTTCTTGAAAGTTGGGCAAAGCTAGTACTGGTGTTTGTGTCATTGCCATCTTGACTTTGTCAAATGAAGACCACTGGAAAGCCTTTTTGTTGAGCAAGGAGTTGAGTGGTTTTGTGATTAAGCCATACCCTTTGATAAATCTCCTGTAGTATCCAGTCAGGCCCAGGAAACCTCTCAGTTCTGTGACAGATGTTGGTACTGGCCATTTTTGCATATTTTGTATCTTGCTAGGATTAGTGGAAACACCAGTAGAAGATATGATATGTCCCAAATAAGAGAGGCTGGGTTGAGCAAATGAGCATTTGGATTCTTTCAGATATAGTTGGTTCTGCCTGAGAAGCTCAAAAACCTCCTGTAAATGTACCATGTGGTCATCTAGTGTAGGGCTGTAAATGAGGATGTCATCTAAAAATACCAGCACATTTTCTGAGATAGGGTTTCAGAATATGGTTCATTAGGCACTGAAAGGTAGCTGGGGCATTTGTTAACCCAAATGGCATGACTTTGTACTGGTAATGACCCTGATGGGTTTTGAAAGCTGTCTTATATTCATCTGCAGGATCCATTCTCACTTGATGATACCCAGATTTCATATCCAACTTGGTGAAGTATTTGGTACCAGCCAGCTCATCCAGAATTTCTTCAATGATTGGCATTGGGAATCTGTTCTTGATGGTAAGGGCATTGAGATTGAGTTTTCGGTAATCCACACAAAGTCTCCAAGTACCATCCTTCTTTTTCACTAGCAATACAGGGGATGCAAAAGGGCTTTTGCTGTGTGTGATGAACCCAGATTGCAGTAACTCCTGCACTTGCTGCTCAATTTCAGTCTTATGATGAGGGGAATAGTGATATGGCTTGCTAACTAGGATATAATGGTATAGCATGATCATGGATTCTGTGAGGTGGTAACACAGTGGGTGTTTGAAAAATATCCTTGTATTGCAAGATGATGTGCTGAATTTGCTCAGGTACTGCTGCAGATTTGTCAACTTGTTGGTGGTGTTCTACTAAGACAAAGGCCCACACCTCGTTACCCTTAGCAAATTTATGAGCTTTAGTAGCTGAGATTGTGGTAACTTCCTTGGCTAGGGCATGGAGTCCTTTCAGAGTGATTGATCTCCCATCCTCTGTGAAAGTCATGGTTTTTTGATCCCAGTCAAAAGTCATTTGTGGATGAGCTTTGAGCCAGTCATAACCCAAGATGGCATGATAAGGTTGCATATCCAACACTATCATGTTACTGGTCATTGTATGCCCCTGACAGTACCATTTCATATTTGCTGCCATGCTGTCAGTAGTGATAGTGTTGCCATTGGCTAACTTGACCCTTTTAGGTTGAGTAGAGATTAGTGGTATGTTTGTCATATCTGCAAACTGTTTGCTGACAAAGCTATGGGAGCTACCACTATCCAGTAATATCAGCATCACTTTGTCTTTGACTTTAGCCCTGAATTTGAGACATGAGAGGTTGTCCTTTGTGGTAATGGCATTGATAGATAGCTGACAAAATTGTTCATGTAACTCATCTTCTGTAGCTAGTGCATTGAGGACATCATCAGGGAGCTCTCTTTCGAGATCCATATCATTTACAGCTAAAGCATTAGCTTGGGCCTTGTTTCACAGCCATGTGTCTTGGAACAAATTTTTCTCCACAACTGAAGCAAAGACCATTAGCTTTTCTGTAGTCTCTGAGTTGTCTGTCCTTCCATGAAATGGTAGTTTGCTGCCCTGTCTTCAGGTCTTGTTTTGGCTGATTGAACTGTCTGTACGAGCCTGCAAACTTGTTTTTGAGCTTTGTTCTTTCTGCTTGTTGTTGCTGAATCTTAGCTAATGCAGCAGCTTTGATGACAGTTGGTGGCATTTGAGATTCTACCATAACTCTAATGTCATCTTTCAGTCCTCTTTTAGATCAAAGGCGTTTACCCAACTTTATTAGAAAGCGTAACAAACACCCCGATCCGAAACTGGGGTTTCCAGTTTTACATGACAAAGTGCCAACCAGAATGGAACCACCTCTAGAAAGATCAACAGAGAAACAGACGACTCTAACCAGTTTCTCACACACCAACTCAGCGAAACTTAAGAACTCTACTACAAGACAACTAAAACGCAGCAGCAGTGTTTGACGACATTAGGTTCAGCATATCGTCTGCCATTGGCTTCATCTTGGACTTCAGCAAAGGGCGCCAGGACTTGATCAGCATCAGCGTCTTGTGGATCAATGCAGCCGGTGACGCCATGACTTTCTTGTTGAAGACTAAATCATTCCTGGACTTCCAGACAGACCACAAAGCACCTGCAGATATAAAAAGGGTTAACACTTGTTTCTTACCTCGACTCTTTTCCACAATCTCTAAAAACAGCGCCGAGCAGCTTGTTGGAGCCATTTCCCATCCCAGACATTCTCGCAAGAAAGTCCATAGGAAAATGGCTAAGGGACATTGGAAGAGTATATGATCAGACGTTTCAAGTTTATCACAAACAAAACAATTTTCGGGGCCAGACCATTTTTTCTTTTTCAGCTGAACTCCACATTGAATCCTATCATGCAAAGCCATCCAAAAGAAGATCTTAACCTTTAACGGTATTGGACTATTCCAAATCAGCATAGCTCTGGTATCTTTCACACCTCCAAACGTCAGTGCTTTATACAAGGAGCTCGTACTATATTTTCCAGATTTTTCCAATGCCCAGCGAACTACATCAGTCCCATTTGACAGCTGAACCTCCTCTAACAAAGCTAGTAATTCTTGACACTCAACATTGAAACTGTCATTAAGTTGCCTCCTGAATGAAATATTCCATTGACCCTGATCAAAAGCTCTGCCAACCTCAATATCCTGATCTGAAGCAATTTTAAACAGGTTATGGAATCTGATCTTTAAAGGACACTCACCCAGCCAGCAATCATGCCAAAATCTTGTTTGGTGCCCTGCTCTGATCTCAACTATTCTCCCCTTTTGATACCATTGTCTCATATCCAGCAATGATCTCCAGAATTGGGATCCTTTTCTATTTTTGATTTGGAAAATGCTTTTCTGTCCCAAATATTTCTTTCTTAACAGTGAACAGCACAAACTGTCATTCCACCTTTCTAACTTATCAATCCATTTTACCAACAAGCACTTGTTCATCACTCTCACATCTAAAAAACCCAAACCTCCAAACTCTTTAGGTCTACTAAGTGCTGGCCACTTAACCATATGATATTTTCTCTTCTTACCCGAACCTTGCCAAAAGAATCTAGCTCTAATAGAATCAAGCATTTGGTAATTACCCTCATAGAGCTCATATACCCCCATAGTGTACATCGGGATGCTGGACAGGGACGAATCAATTAGAATGGATTTACCACCTGAGGAGAGAGAATCACATTGCCATGTCCCTAATCTTTTTTCTGTCTTATCGCTCACATATCTCAATTGAGCTTTTGTGATTTTACAGTCACTAACCGGCATACCAAGATACTGCATAGGGAATGATCCAGTTTTACACCCCAAGATCGTCGCTGCTTGTCGTTGCTCATTTACCGACAAACCGACTGAAAAAATTTCACTCTTCTCAAAATTGATCTTCATTCCCGACATAGCTTCATAACAAGATAGAATCAGTCTCACATTTGTTAGATTTTCAACAGAGAACTGTAACAGTAGCACCGTATCGTCCGCATACTGTAGATGTGTAATACCTCCATCTAATAAATGTGACACCAAGCCTTGAATCACTCCAGCGTCACTAGCTCTAGATAACATAACTGATAAAGCATCAGCTACCAGATTGAAAAGCAGGGGAGATAAAGGATCACCCTGTCTCAGACCCTTATAACTCCTAAAAAATTCGCCTCTCTACCCATTTAAATCTATGCACACTCTACCTCCTCTAACTGCTTTACTAATCCACTGGATCCAAGTATCAGAGAAACCTTTCCTATGTAAGACCTCTTCCAAAAAGTTCCAGTCCACTTTGTCATATGCCTTCTCAAAATCCAATTTCAAAATAACTCCAGAGCTTTTTTTGGATTTCAACTCATGCAAAATCTCTTGCAAAATCACAACCCCCTCCAAAATATTCCTACCTAGGATAAAGGCTGTTTGGTAAGGGCTAATGATCTTGTCAATCACAGCTGTCAATCTGATAGTGAGAGTCTTGGTGATTATCTTGTATATAACATTTAACAAGCAGATAGGTCTGAATTGCTTTACATTGATAGCTGGCTTGACCTTAGGAATTAAGATAATAACTCCATAATTGAGCCTCCAAAGCTCTAAGTGACCTTCATATAGATTATCCAACATTTCTTTAACATCCTCCCTGATACTGGGCCAGAAGGCCTTATAAAATTCGACTGTGAACCCATCTGGACCGGGGGCAGTATTATTCTTCATCTGTTTGATTGTATTATCTAGCTCTTCCAGAGTGAATGGTTTGATTAAGGCTTCATTGTCCACTTGCTGAATCTGTTGATGAGCAGGCCAAATATCCGGGTCCAAGTGCATCTGTGCTACCTCAGCTCTACCAAACAGAGTTTT
The DNA here is from genome assembly GCF_000003195.3 of Sorghum bicolor. Taxonomy (NCBI): domain Eukaryota; kingdom Viridiplantae; phylum Streptophyta; class Magnoliopsida; order Poales; family Poaceae; genus Sorghum; species Sorghum bicolor. Next base: position 15,976,042 of record NC_012875.2, on the reverse strand, counting down.
ATAATACTCAGTAATATGACTTTTCAGAAGATTTGGTTCTATCTCTTCTTGACCATCAATCTCTAGCATAGTAACCTGCATTTTCCTCTTTCTACCAGTAGCACACTTATGAAAATAATTGGAATTAGAGTCACCTTGTAACAGCCATTTTTCCCCACCTCTCTTCTGCCATTGAATTTCCTCATCAGTCAGAATTTGTTGTAGAGATTTATCTAAAGAATATCTCTCTTCCCATTCAGCAAGACTAAGATCTCTAATTTCACTGTAATCATCTAGGAGATTAATTCTGGACATGATATCTTGTTTAGCTCTTCTCTGATGGCTGTCCTGATTCTGACCCCAGCCTTTAATAGCTCTTCTCAATTTGCTCGAAGTAATATGCCAATGATCCAGAATATTATGTTTGTATCTGGAAGGCCATTTATCTAAAGCCCACTCTCTGAAACCTTCCTGGTTTAACCAATGGGAGCTAAACCTAAAATAACACTGGCGTTGTGAACAAATACCTCCAGTATCTACAATGAGTGGGTTATGATCAGACCCTACTCTCGGCGCCGTGAGAACAGCTGTCATATTGAAATTATCCTCCCAAGAGTTAGATACCAGGACCCTGTCCAGAACACACATGATAGGTGGTTTCTGCTTGTTTGACCACGTATAACGACTACCAGTCCTAATCACTTCTTTGAGCTCAGTTGTATTAATCATTTCATTAAAGGCATCCATCATTTGAAGATCAACATTTCCTGAAGACTTTTCCTCTATCTTCCGAACTAAATTGAAATCACCACCCAGCAACACAGGCAACTCTGAATTTTGAACCAAAATTTGAATTTCTTCCAAGAACTCTAATTTTCTGTCATCATGGGCTGGTCCATAGACATTAACCAGTTTCCACACAAAACCATCTGACTTCATTGTTAAAGTGCAGCTCTGGAAAAAGTTACCAAAAATCTCTTCTGATGTCATTGCCAGTTCTCTGTCCACACCCAGCAGCAACCCACCAGAATGACCAGTACAAGGTAACCAGGACCAGAACATATCTTTTTGACCAGCAAATCTATCTAACTCTCTCTGACTAAAAGTACTTTTAATAGTCTCTTGCAGACAAACACAATCAAAGGAATACTTACTAATTAACTCTACTTCTTTCAGTCCTCTTATGTACTGCTTGGTGAAAAACATCTCATCAAAGCCAGCATGATGCATGCTTACTCCATACTGAAAGCTCTGGAATTGAGTTGTGTATTCTTCTACTGTTGCAGTCTGCCTAAGTTCAAGCAGTTGGTCCATGTAAGAACTGTAGTCTTCTGATCCAAATTGCTTCTCCACCTCATAGCAAAAATGAGTCCAGCTCTTGAAGGAATTGTTCTGTTTAAATGCCTGGTACCATTTGCATGCATTTCCGACCTTGGCTGCTGTGATCCACATCCCTTCAGGAATACTGTACATGTCAAAGTAGTCCTTACAGTCATCTAACCGAACTTTTGGATCATTCCCATAGAAATCAGGAAAATCCATCTTAGGCATGATGTTTTTAGGCAGTCTATGGTCATTATGTGTGCCCTGATGTTGGTAGCCCTGTTTGCTAGACCTAGAAGCCTGATGATCTGTCTTGAGTGTCTTGACATGTCTAGTCTTTTCTTGTTTGTGCTGCTCTGCAAATGGGTTGTCAAAACCCTGATCTTTGCCAAACAACATAGAATCCATATCGTCCTCATCAAACACAGGGTCAGTATCAAATGTTGGTTGACCTGCATCAAGAGGTTGCTTCTCAGGTTTCCCCAAGGTTGCTCTGGCAATAGCAATTGCATTGGCTTCCACAGTACGGGCAATCTTATGCTGTTCTTCAGTATAGGAATCCATAGCTTGATCTCTGAGATCCATCTGCGCTTTCATTTGGCTCTGTGTGTTACTGAGGCCATCAATGTGGGTAAATAAAGCATCCAGACTTCTCTCTAGTTTCTTCCAGCGAGTATTGTCGTCTTCGCGACTGCGAGTCATCACGCCAAGGAGCAGGCTGGTCCGTGAAGAAGGCTCAAGCTGCTTACTGCGCCTAGGAGCCAGTTGTGTGGCAGAAAGGTTCAGCCTTAGCCTCCCCTGTTGAATCTGCACACACGATCACTGTCGCTTGGGAAAGAGGCAGTCGTCTCGGGATTTTACGGCAGGATTGCTCGCACGCAAGCGCGGGAACAACCTGACAACCTGAACGTTGGACTTTCCCCCGCCGTACACCACCGCACTCGTGATCAATCGTTGGATACCCGGAATTTTACACGCGAACACGTGCCGCGCAACCCTAATCCACGATCGATCGGTGCTAGATGAAGAAAAAGGGAGTGAATTTGGTGTACTCACTCCGGTTCTCGACGCCGAACCCGGTTGCCGTTGCCGAACCCCAGTCGAACACGTCGTGAGCGTCGCCGCCGCGGTCACTTGGTGCTCGATTTAGCGCGTCGATGAAGTGGTGCTGGGCGCGGTCGTGAGGATCAGCGTCGAGCTGCGATGGTGGTGGTGGTGGTGGCTGCAGGTTTTGTCCCTGCCGCGCTCCAGTAACTAGCGTTGGCTCCGAGCAAGAAGCTCGTCGCCGCTGCCGAGGAAAGATCGGGCTCTGATGCCACTGTAACGCCCCCTTGGCCCTCGCCCGTCGCCGGCGATGACGTGAGATGCGAAACATCAAAGCACAAGGAGAATTTTCGCGACGAGGACGCCGGCCGGGCAAACCCCCGTGCCTTGGCTCCGAATTTGGTTTTCATAATCGATGTCCGTCTCCCTGATCGGGTCTGATTATTACAGAACGGCCTCTAGCCCAGAATACGCCTTTCGGTTACACAAATGTAAACGTAAACAACAAGTATACAATACGCCTCTCGGTAGATGACGCCTTGTTGGCACGGTGGCTTCCTGTAGCCCGTCACGCTGTTGCCGCCGTGACAACCCCTAAGGAATATCCTAACCGAATCAATCTATCTTATCTCTTTCCTAACTTATCCCTTTCCAAACTAATCCTAATCAATCTAAGCTGATCTGATCTGTTACTGCTCACGTGGTATTGTTCACGTGCTACAGTACTGCGTGGGCCCCTGGTCTGGTTCCAGTTGCCATAACAATATCTGAGAAGGTCATTCAGTGGTTATATTGAGTATCTAAAGGTCAAATTGGAAGAAGAAAAAAGGGTCATACTGTGTTTCCTTGGTACTTCTATACTGGTCACGGTGTGTTTACTTACTATTAGTATTATATTTTTGGTGGTGCTAACTTTTGACTTGATATGTGATTGTATCATCCGTATAGGACCGGTTCAGTTCTTGTGTAGAATGTGTGCTATTAGCTGCTGGTCGGTAGGTTAGAAGAAAGACCAAATGGTAGCTTAAGAGAAGCTATACCTAAGAAAAACTGGAACGCCAGTAGTATGCAACTCCCTCTGTTCCAAAATGTATAGTTTATTTTAGTTTGCCCCAAGTTAAAATTTCTCTAACTAAGACGAGGTTTTAAGAAAAATGGACCATCTACTGTATCAAATTAGTTTTATTAAATTCACCATGAAATATTTCTTGATAGAGTAGTTTGGTACTGTAGATAACTGAATAGTAACATATTTTCTGTAAACTTGGTCAAAGTTAGAGAAATTTGAATTAGGAAAAACTAAAATGACCTACATTTGGAACAGATGTAGTCAATGCTGTTGCCTTTTGAACAGCGGACTATTATGTTAAAGAAGCTTCCGTGTCTTTTTTCTTTTGGAAATGCATACTGTTTTCTTCTTTTGGAGCTGTGAAGATGAAGATGGTGTTTGGAGAATATGGCTGTCATGATACTCTTTTGAGTTTGTATTTCTTTCCTCCTGAAACTTCTGATTAAGGCCATTTCACATGGTATTTTTTTCCCTTTCTTGTCCATTTGTGGAAGCCAATAGAATGAAAACTTCTGATTGGAACTGTTAGGCGGTTGGTAGCGCTAGACTATAAACCACTGGGTGATTATAGGTTCCCAGCAGTGACTTCACACAATTAAGGCACTTATATCTAATGTATGGCTAGTCTGTTTTGGAACATGAAAAAAAGCAAGATTTTGTATCTATTGTTTCTTAAACTGGAAGTGTGTTATGTGGCTGCTAGGGTTGAGGGAGATTGATTGGAATTGAGGGAGTGGCGGCTGGAGGCGTGAACAGTACCCACGGGTACTGTTCATAGGGAGGCGGCTGTGAGAGCGAGAGAGGAGACTAGGGTTTTGGACGCTAGGAACGCCAGCCGCGGGGCTCTGCCTACGGTCGGCAAAAGAGAAGGGATTTCCTTCTAATCTCATTATAAAGAGAGGTTTACTTAACCCCTAAGCAAGCGACTAATTAACCCTAATGGGCTAAGGCCCAATAGGCCCTTACTCTTTCGAACACTACACCCCACCTAGACATGTAGCTCGTCCTCGAGCTGCAACTTAACGATGACACCAACAATGACTCCACAAGACACAAACATAACACCTAAAAACAAGCCTTTTACATCTCGGCTTGTTTTATTATTCTCAACCAGAAATTGATTGGGACTCCTTAACTAAATTGTACCTGACTGCTCAGTTTTATATCTGCATGACAGACATGAAAGAAAACTGAATTCTAGAAAGAATATACTCTGAACAAACTTATTTGCATTGCTATTTTTTTTATCAAACTTACATCACCTACTTTGCATTTTAGTTCTCTTTGATTGTCGATGGCAACTAAACTAAATCCCTCATTGCAGGCGCCATATGTGGATCCTAGGACAAAGTTGCGCTATGCTGATCCAGAGGTGTTCAAGCAGATCAGGATGCTTCCTGATGAATACGTCCAAAGGTACCTGGCCTTGAGAAATGCAGCAGTTATCCTGCGATAACAATACCTGCTTAGGGATAACAGTCTTGTTGCCTAACCATGCTGCAGTACTCAGATGTATACTCTGATTGTATGGATGATCCTTTTAAACAGATCTTTCTTCCTCTTGTATATTGATGGATTCGTCTATACGTGATTAGAGACATTATGCTGTATATTTTATGTGCTAACATTTGCGAATTGATGTTTAAATATATTCTTGTATACTTTAAGCAAATTGGTTTTTAATTCAAATGTGATATCTGTGTACTTCGTCCCAGAGTATAAGTTGTTTTGAAAAGGTAGGTTCTCTGTGGACTCGTAGTTCCGTTATAGGATGAAAGCTTAAGGAATAATACGTTAATTCATATATTTGTATCGACGATATATATAGCATTATAAATACCTTTGCTCTAGCGCTTGACTAAAAGGGACAGGGACACTGTTGTTGGAAAGGAAAAGCCTAGTACTTCTGTTACGAGAAAGCCTTGAAGTCTTGAAAATATCATAGCTACATAATAAAAACTCGTTGTTTTAGCTTTTAAAGATATACTAGATAATGTGCTTGTGTGTTGCTATGATATAGCTAATATTTTGTACTAAAAACACACGTATTGCATGATAAGATAACGACATTAAAATGACTTTTAATCCAAAAATCAAAGTTTGTGAAATTAATCATAGACTCACAAACTATACTGTATAAATTTTTTCATGTTGCAACTAAGATAATGTTTTGTCGGAAAAAAATCTTTGATATTTATTTCTTTCGTGCATCAATAAATTCATGAATAAATAAACACCTGTGTATTATAACGAAAAAATACCACAAAAAATATGAGCAAACATATATTGTATTGTTACGTGTGATGTTTGGAACATCAATATTACAAACTGATTGTACATAACTAAGAGGATAGTTCTTCCTAAACATGAATATTATAAACTGAGTTCTATCCTCTGATAAACCTAAATGCCAGGTCTTCTTAACAAGATCACAAAAGTATCCCTCGACGAGCACCAGCTGTCAAGTAGTCCTTGTAGTTCTCCTATGTTGGAAGTACCCTACATATAAGTTGTTCTAATTTTTAAAGTGAAAGTACTATTGACTATCTTATTGAGTTTAGTACTATTGAGTATCTTAATATTACGTGAATATTACCTCTTCTACGGAGTTAGTACTATCTTATGCACATTTTTTAGATTAAAATTCAGAAATTAAGAGTCTCAACAAAAATGTTTTTTATTTGCCTTGCATACACAATTAGCTAGGACTGTAAGAGGTGAAAGAACAGGTTGAAAGCCACACTAATCAATTAACTGTATATAACATTTAGGATAGAAAAAGGTGATGCAAAAAAGTGTAACTTTCAGAATAGGAAAAGATAAATGGATTTTTTTAGATAGAGATTTTTTTATTTTAATCCTTTTTTGAAACAAATTCCAAATTTGACACTGAAAATATATATTTTTAAAACTAACCCCTTTGGCCGCGCCACCATGCATGGCGCGTCATTCTAACACTGCCACGCCATGCATGGTGGCCCAGTAAGAGCGATGAT
>NC_012875.2:15965731-15969531 GCF_000003195.3 Sorghum bicolor | reverse complement strand
GGGTAGCAGGGCCAAATAAGAGCCCGGGGGTGGGCGCCCGGGTGGCCCAGTTTTTTTGGGGGGCTAGAGGTGGCGCCACCGGGGAAGCCCCCCCCCCCCCCCCGCCCGAGTCGCCGCCGCAGCAGCCCCCCATCTCCCTCCTCTCCGGCAGTCCTGCCACCGCCCTGAGGCCTCGGCGAGCCGCCCCGAGGCCGCGCCCCCGGCCTCCGTCCAGCTGCAGCCCCGCTGTCCACGTGGTCTCCTTCGTCGCCGGTGAGGTATGCCCCCTTCCTCCCTCTCCTTGCTTATGATATAGGATGTAGGTTTTAGTTAGGGTGTAGGTTTTAGTTAGGGTTTAGGACTTAGGATTTAGGTAGGTTTTAGTTAGGGTTCAGGATTTAGGATTTATGATTTAGGATTTAGGTAGGTTCTAGTTAGGATTTAGGATTTATTATTTAAGATTTAAAATTTAGGTAGGTTTTAGTTAGGGTTTATGATTTAGGATTATTTAGGGTTTACGTTGGTTAGGGTTTACATAGGTTAGGACTTATGAATTTTTAAAAATAACAAAGATTTCCAAAATGGTTTTGTAGATGGATTGTTGTGTCTGGGTTTTTTACGGAGGAAGTGTTAGGAGAGAAGATGGTATATTTGAGGATATGGAACAAGAATTGGAATGGTTTGATGGACCTCCCAATTTCGTGGACCTTTGTGTCCGTTTGAAGGGAAAGTTTGGTGGTGATTTCACTCTGAAGGGGAGGTTCAATAGTGGGAAGAGTTTCTCGCACTACGTTCTCATGCCCTTGCGGGACCCATCACACTGGTCCCACTACAATAGGATACTCCAAGGTTGAAACGTTCCCATGGCTGAGGTTGTGGTGGAGAATGGGTATCGGATGGAGGATCTTGAGGACGGGCCAATCAATGTCAAACAAGATGGAACTCTGGGAAATATTGATTTCCATGGTCAACTGACATAGGAGCATATTCATTCAACTCCAGCACGCTGTATAAATAATGACTTTAATGTGGACAAATTCAAATAAGAAGAGGAGGAGCAGGAAGAGGAGGATAGGATTAGGGATATGGTTAGCAATGACTCAGAGGATTTAGATGAGGGGGAAGAAGGTAGAGATGCAATCCCAACACCCATTCATGCCAGGCCGTGACCTGTTGCAAAAGAGGTAATTCATGCAATGCCAACTCAAGGGAGGTGAAAGCCCAAGTTTAGTTTTGGTAATTCATGACACCAAGTTGCTAATGCTTTGTGTTTAAGTCAATTGAGATAGGCATAGCAACACATATGATGAAGGTGCAAGGTGGCATGGAAAGGTGGCCACATGATCATAAAGAGATGAAGCATGAAGTGGAGATCATGGTGATAGACAAGGAGTAAAGTGATCAAGGCAAAGGTATAAACATAGGGTTTTACTTTTGCCGGTCTAAGTTGAGTAGAGAAGTGATTGACCGGGTTTAGGATAGATAGCCGACTATCAAGAGGGGAAATCACGGTCATCTCTCGAATCAAGTGCTACTAGGTCCATATCTTGAGCATATGCATTAGGATCTAGTAAATTGCTAACTTAACTCCTTTGATGAAAATGATTGTGAAAAGCTAACACACATTCACTTTGGTGATGAACACTTGTTGGTGTTAGCACTTTTGCAAAGGAGGTGGAGTTCCTAGAGTTGAGAGGGGTTTGGGTTCCTCTCTCCCTCGGCGGGATTCGGCGCTTTTGAGAAAATTAAGTGCATATTTTCTATTGCATCGATGGGAACCGGACGTAGTGCGCGGAGGCACCAGACGTTGATCTTAGCGTCCGGTGTGCTGTCAGTGCCTAGCTCTGCTAGGGTTAAGCACCAGACGCAATGCACCAGACGTAGGGTGTTCCCTGTTCATGCGTCCAGTGTTGCCTGACTTCTTCAGGTGTTGCTGACTGAGAGCACCGACGCTCTAAGAGCATTCGGTGGTGTGAGTCCGGTGTGCAGGCGTTTTGCAGACCTCTCTGCGCACGAGTCCGGTGAGGTCGTGAGTTTGCAGACCTCTCTACGCACGTGACCGGTGAGTACCGGACGCGTCCGGTGCTCACTTGGTCGCGTCTGGTGGTTTGCAGGTGACTGTTAGAGTTTGACGTGCGAGATTCAAAGTTAGACATGTGGCTAACCCCTGAGCACCAGACGCAGGGGGTCGAGCATCTGGTGGCTCCTTGCTGAGCATCCGGTGCCCCCGAAATTTGCCCAGCGATAGAGCCAACGGCTCTATCTCTTTGAGGGGCTTATAAATAGGAGGTGGCTGGCTTTGGGAGGTTCCCTCTTGCACATTTGATTACTTAAGGCATACATTGAGCTAGAGAACACTCTCTCCACTCATCTCCTTGCTTGATTGCTAATGTTAGTGAGATTGAGTGAGATTCAAGTGCATTGCATTGAGAGTTGCATTTAGTGGCACTTGATCCTTGAGTTTGCTGCAGATTTCTTGTTACTCTTGGATGTTTCTCGATGCCCTAGACGGCTTGGAGCAGCAGAGGTATTGAGCTCGTGATTGGAGATTGTTTTGAGCCTCACCAAATGTTTTGTGAGGGGTTCTTGAGCCTTCCCCGCGGGAGATCGCAATTGAAAACTCTAGTGGATTGCTCGTGGCTTGGAGGATCCCCATCTTATGAGTGGATAGACGGGTGGAGCCCAGTAGAGGCGAAACTGGGCTCCTGCCCCCCCTTCCCTCGAAACAAATTCTTAAGGCCCAATAGGAATATAGGATGGCTGTAGTGTAGCAATAGCCACCAACCCATTTAGACACTCACGTAGGAAGGCAGGAAGACGGACGGAGAGACGGAGCTGCGACTCGACGTTACCGCCGCACGGCGTACTCGGTACTCCACTCGCATCTCCCAATCTCTGGCACTCCACTCCACCTCCAGTGTGCCTCCAGGACGCGGCGCTCGAGCGGCGAGATCCCGGCCGGCCGGCGATAACTAACAGCGGCCTTCCGTCGGCCTGCTGCTTTCTTGTTGATTAATGTAGGAGCCTTGAGCCTTCGGCAGTTCGGCGCTGCAACTTGCTGGCTAGGTTCGTACAATCCCAAATCTCTTTCTATTCGTAATTTTTACAGGAAGTTTGATATGATTTTGTTAGATGCCTAGATCCAATCAAATTGACTAGAAATAATTTCTTAATTAGGTAGTAATGTGCGTATAAAAAATCTGCATTCCTTTTACAAAAGAAAAAGAGATGATTCTGGGGAAGGGGAAGGAGAAGGAGAAGAAGGGGCAGATCCATTTGATGCTCCTCCAGTACTTCAGTTAGGTGATTTGGGACAACAGAGGCAAGAACAAGAAGCAGCAGCACCTCAGTTGGATGAGCCCCAAAGGCAAGAAGATGCAGAACAACAAGAACCTGCAAATCAGTTAGATGAAGATGAAGTACCAGGAGAAGCACATGTAGAACCACTAGTAGCAGAAGATGAAGAAGAAAATCAAACAAATGAACCTATCATATTTCGAGGCATTGAATTTTTTGAGCGAGATCCGGCACTGCGTCCACAAATTTGGCAATATCCAGTTGATCAGAGAGATCAAGTGCGACGAGCATACTTGCAGTTAGGTCTATGCAACCATTATTGAAGAAATACAAGCCTTTTGGACCCGCTGGAAATCGCCGGCGTTTCAATTATATTTGGTTCAGCCAATTTCCATCTTGGTTAGAGTATTCTCAGAAGAGTGGTCGTGCATACTGTTTTTTTTGCTTTCTATGCAGCAAAAATATAAAGAAGAGAGGTGTTTTTGATGTCTTTACAGCTCAAGGTTTTGATAGCTATAAAAAAG
>NC_012875.2:15891132-15965631 GCF_000003195.3 Sorghum bicolor | reverse complement strand
GTTGAGTTTTGCTTGGATCACAACATTGATGTTCCAGACATGGAAGGGACCTACATTTTGCGTGGTGGTCGCGCTCGTCGTCAACCTGAACACTTCACTAGGGACCGTTACATCAGAGTGGAGATATTTCGTGCAACAATCGACACTCAGATGGCTGAATTAAATTTGAAGTTCAATGAGATGGTGATGGATCTTTTGTCCATCAGTGCCACACTCATACCAAGAAATGGATTTCTATCTTTCCAAGCAAATGAGATATGCAGATCAGTTGAGAAGTACAACCCAATGGATTTCAATGAACAAGATATGATTGCATTAGAGCGTCAGCTAAACCATTTTATGGCTGATGCTTCTAGTAGTGAAGATATGAAAAATATTGAAACCTTAGTGCAGCTTTGTCAAAGCCTTGTTGGGACGGGCAGACATAGAATATTTAACTTGGTTGATAGATTGATCCGGTTGCTTGTGACTCTCCCAGTTTCAACAGCTACTGCTGAACATGCTTTCTCTATTTTGAAGATAACCAAGACAAGACTGCGCAACAAGATGGAAGATGATTTCCTTGCCAATAGCTTGTTGGTTCAGATCGAAGGTGAAATTGCAGGACACTGTTGACGGTCCTTAAGTATCAAATTTAATTATCAAATAAACAAAGAGAAAGATCCAAAATGAAATCAACATCCAGACTTAGGGTTTTATCTGACAGAATTCCACGAGTTTTGGTGTTTGTCTATTTCTGCAAGGGGTTATTAGGAAATACAGAAGAAAGGCCCACACGTCGGGATTACATAGAGATATCAACGTGCCGCGCAATTATCTTACATCTAGAAGACTCCAGAAGCCACGGGAAGGAAGTGGAGGCCGAACGGGGCCAGGCACTGGGCGCCCGCCCAGTTGACCTAGGCGCTCGCCCTCCTGCAGAGTTAGATCAAGACTCTCTTTCGGGACTAATCTCCACCGACCTAAAGGATCAAGGATAACCGTTCAATCAATGTCGGTTTGATCCGATGGCCCATATTCACTTGAGGGGACTATAAAACCAGACCCCCTGGCCCCTGGAGGAGAGAGCCTCTCAACCCTAATTCATTATTCTCAAGGGAGAAGAAGCCTCTGATCAAGATTAGAGCCACCACATCAATTAGACATCTAGATTAGCATAGCTACATAGGATTAGAACTAGAAGGAGTCAATCTTCGATTGGTTTCCGGATCTGTCAAGAGGATTCTTGGTATTTCTCTAATTGTTCTTCTAATTATCTTTGTTCTTCAATATTATGAATATGACTTTGTTCTACTTCAATATATTGCTTATGACTTTGCTCTACTTGTTTATATTCAAGATTATATTGTTCTTAGTTTATCATAGTTATATACTTGGCTTAGTTAGATTGGATCTATATACATGTTTAGGATCGTATAGCGTTTATCCATCGGATCCATAGGTAAATGATAGATATTGTGTAGGCGTGGTGCTTATACCGTATTTATCTGCGATTGTACCCAATATGCCAGATCGTGGGGTAGTTCGTGATAGTGACAGCTTCATTGATTCTTATATAGTCCCCCACTCGTGTATTGGGCTGGCAGAGCAACACTATTACAGGAGAGATTGCTATGTTCCTCATTTACCTTGCTAATATCACTATGCATGGGCGTAGTCTTGTCTCGCAATGATTGCTAAGTATGCTTGCACTAACTATGATAATGCTAGACTATATAGTTGAGAATAACTTTAGAAATATTCTTGGAGTTCGTTCTAATACCATGCTAATGACTTTCTAGAATATCTAATTGAGGTGCTTATCATATTTATATGTGGCTAGTTATGCTGATCAGATTAATTATCTTTGTCACTATTTATTATTTCATATATCTTTTATGTGACACTTATCCCTGTATGAAAGAGTTAGATAAATGTTCTCAATTACACATGCAATGATAGATACTCAATCTTATATTCCATTCTGTAATCAATATTGATGGTTACTAATCCCTTCCCAGTGGTAAAAATATAAATAACGATACCTCGAATACTTTCCGGTTAAAATGCTACATCGGTATTAAACTGTGCGCTTGCAGATCCCATTCATTATTTATTTAGAAGAACAATTGCATATTTCAATACTGCGTCTCTCATGTCATGCTGGGGATGACAACTTGGCTTAAGTGGTATGAGGGATAGGTTTGGCATTTTTGGCACCGTTATCAGAATTAGAAAACTAGTCTACTTTTGGTAATGATGTTAAGAATACCCAACAAGCATTTTTGGCGCCGTTGCCGGGGAAGGTTGATTACTAATCAGGAATGAATATAAAATTTTGAGTTATCATTCGCATCACTAATATGATTGAGCTTATCAATTCTCTCATACAGTTTTACCCCGATATTTTTCTATTTTTATCTTCTGCAGGGTAATGTATGAATAGAAGACATCTTCTAGGAAATTTTGTTGACAATCCCGAAGCATTATTCAGAAATACAAGAGCCAAGCTCAAGAAGAGATCATCAACACTTCAGCAAGAAGCTTCATCCAATCAAGAAGATCACTGGAACTTGTCTTCAGAGTTCGAAGCCATGGCAAACAAATCAATCCGCGAGTTCTCAGCTCCCACTACGGACAACATCCGCACTGTACCTGCTGCAGAGATCGACGGCAACTTTGAGCTCAAGCCTGGACTTATCAACATGGTGCAATCCAACCAGTTCTGTGGGAAGGCACATGAAGATGCTAGTGCTCATCTGCAACACTTCCTAGAGATTTGCAGCACATTCACCATATCAGGAGTTTCTAGATATGTTATACTACTTCGCCTCTTCCCATTCTCACTATTAGGAAGAGTGAAGCAGTGGTTCTACGCTACAAAGGAGAAGAATACTATGTGGGCACTCTGCTCCATGAACTTTCTGGCTAAGTTCTTTCCCATGGGCAAGATCAATGCTCTCCGTGGGAAAATTACAAGTTTTCAGCAACAACATGATGAATTGTTCCAGAAGCATGGGAGCGCTTCCAAGACTACATCCTAGAATGTCCTCATCATGGAATGGAGAGTTGGCTACTGATGCAGACGTTTTGTCATGGGCTCGGCAACAGTGCCTAAGAAACCATGGATGCTACAGCTGGAGGAGCATTCCTATCACTTACCATATCACAAGCCACAGCTCTTGTGGAGAAGATAGCGTCTAACCAAAGCTGGAATGAAGAGAGGACCCAGACACGCAAGAAAGGTGGAGGTATGCATCTACTCAAGGAGGTAGACATGCTGTCTGCAAAGCTAGACCTGCTCATGAAGAAGCTCGATGATAGAGCTGGAGATAAGAAAGAAGTTATGCACATCTACGACTCTCACATGACTTGTGAGGAGTGTGGAGACACTGGACACTCAGACAATTACTGCCCTGAGATACTTGAGGATGTGAACTACATCAACAACAACAACAACTACTACTACTACAATCGTCCTCAACAAAATCAAGGTTGGAATCAACAGAGGCCTAACTACTCAGGTAATTATCAAGGTAATAATTCTTACAACAATAATAATAATTTTCCACCTTTGAGAGAGTTAGTGTCTAATCAAAGAAAGCTAATGGATAACCTATCTAAGAAATTGGCATCTAATGATAAAATGCTAGAAAATATAAATAATAGAATGGATAATTTCTCTACTTCCATCAAGAATCAAATTAGCTTTAATAAAATGATTGAATCTCAGTTAAATCAGATAGATGCTGCTGTTCCTGCTACTAACCTCGGTATACCATCACAACCGGAAGGATTGGAATATGCAAATCTTGTAGACATGTTTGATGCAGGTACTTGGAGTAACCCCGTCACTGAAGTTACTACTGACCTTCTGCCGGTCAAGAGAGGCGATCCAGGACGCCCCATCATCCTGATCTCCATCGGCATGGTGGACGTCCTAGAAGCACTCTGTGACTTTGGCTCTAGTGTCAATATTATACCCAGGGTACTCTATGAAAAATTCTTTACATATCCTTTATTAGAAACAACCATGTGTTTGCAGTTTGCGGATCAGATGATAAGTTTTCCAAAAGGAATATTGAGGAACCTTTGTGTCCGAGTTGGTACCTTATATGCCCCAGCAGACTTCGTGGTGATAGAGACCGGTAATGATGAGAGAGCACCCATCATCTTAGGGAGGCCATTCTTAAACACCTCGGGAGCTGTCATCTACGCTAGTGCTGCCAAGATCAGTTTCTACATCAAAGGGAGGAAGGAGACGTTTTCCTTCAAGAACAAGACTACACAAATCCCAGATCAATCCAGACGTGAATCAAGGAAAAGGACCAACAGGAGGAACAGGAACGAGCAAGTGTGGACCGAGTCAGCTAAGATGGTCACTGCAGTTCATGGAGGTCAAGATCATCAACTTAAGTCACCGTTTCTGACCAAGAAGGACGACCCAGGAATGCCAAGCATCTATTGCTCCATAAATGGATACAACTTCTACAAGACGACTTGCGACACCGGATCGGGCGTCAACATAATGGCCGCAGTCACCTATCGGCTCTTGTTTGGAACCATGCCCTTAAAACCAACATACATTCAGCTCCAGATGGCAGATCAGACATTTCAAAAGGTCAAATGAATAGTAACTGATGTCCCTGTCAAAATAGATGATCGTTTTGTCTACACAGACTTTCAGGTTATTGACATGGGAGAAGATGAGTACGATCCACCCATCATCCTTGGAAGACCATTCCTCAGCACTGTTAAAGCAATTATCTACATTGGAACTGGAGAAGTCCATATGCACTTCCCCTCAGAGAAGGTACGCCGCTATTTTACTGACCCTAACTATATCGTTGAAGAATCTAAGCAGGTCAGAAAACGACGCAATTGCAACCAGAGGAGGCAGATCATCAAGGACGGATGGGCAGACTATGAAGGAGAAGTGATAAGGTCAGAAGACATATAATTTAAACAGAACTATCTAGAGGAGACCGTAGCACCGAGTCAGGTGTGGAAAGAGAAGATAACCATACATGAAGAGGAGGCGCTGCCGGAAGTACCGATTCCGCCACCCAACGAATCTCAGGACAACTAGAAAACGGAGTGTCCCATTCGGAGGACTTAAAAACACCGAACGCCTTGCCAAGAGGTAAACTTGGTAGTTATCATTTCACTTTTAATTATTTAAAATAGTTTGCTTAGTTAATCATGTTCATACTATCCTAAAAAGAAAATAAAAATGTGAAAAATAGTAAGCCCCATGTGAGTATACGAGTGGCATAAAACACATAAGTACATTCACTGTGGTGGCATAAAAATAAAATAAATATTTCTTTTCTGCTCTATAAAATGAAAATATAAAAATAGAGAGTAATATTTATTGAGGAGGCTCAACATGATAAAGGCTAGATATTTATGCTAACACTTAATAAGTTCCACAAAGCGTTGTTGTCTATTTGAGCTCCACAGAATCTAAGAATCAAGAAGACTAGCAGACGGAGGACATTCTAATCGCTGTCAAGATACTGCCGACTTTCAAATACACCTCTGCCACCTGCTAGCTACATCAAAAGAAATTACGTCAAAATTCAGCTTGGGGGTGAGCACCGTCATTTATCTCGCTAAGTATTTCTATCTATCTTTATACTTATACTATATTAAATATACATAATTACGAGAAAACCAAATAAAGATTTTATACTTATATATATATCTTTTGATTAGTGTGTTTAATAAATAAATAAAGTGGCTATGCTAATCTGAATCTTAATAATAAAACTCTAGCATGGATATGATGAATAGTTGCTTTGCATAATTTTTAAAATTTTGAAGTTCTCTCTCTAGTTTAGACATAACTGTTATAATTTAAAGCTTGCCCTAAAACTAAACTTGTGGGAAGAAAACTTGATTCGAAGTCTAAGTTGTTAACGGATATGATATGGGAAGGTTGAGCTGCTGTTTATCTGTTCCTAGATATGCTAGAATTCTGGAGAATTTTATCTTTTAAAATCTTTAAAATATTGCATGATGAGTTCCTGTATGATGAGAGTTTAAATTCCTACCACAACCATATATACATGCTTGCTAGACTTTGAGCCACACATTTACTATTTACTATTTATGAGCATTGAGTGTGGTCAAGCTGTGTAAACCCTTAGGAGCTTGTCATGTGGTTTAAATCAAGATTCACTTGCACGTTCACTCACATATGCTACTTCTACTCCGGAAGTACCATCCACATATATCCACTCATTTCTATCTCCACAACCACCCAAAAATATTCTACTCCTAATCCGGGAGAGAATAGCCAAAAACATTTATGTTTTTCCCCTATGAAATAAATGCTCAAGTTATCTTGTTACTACCACTTGCTATATTATCTCAAGAGATGAGTGCTCTAAAAAAATAACAACGAGGAAATAAAAAGGGGCAAGTGCCCGAAACCTCGAAAGAAAAGAAAAAGTGAGACGAGAGGTAAAAATGGACAAGTGTCCGACAATAGAATTAGGGGTACAAGATACCCACCTGAGAGAAAAGAAAAATGAAATATAGAGCATCTCGTTCTCCTTACAAAGTTTCAAAAATCAAGGAAGGTATGTATTCCCTCAAAAGAGCAAAAGTAGAATTAGACTTTCTCTATTGTTATCACCATCATCATCATACACCATTCATTCGCCACACATGCACATCTTGATTGAACTTATTGACTTGTTTATCTGGATCCATGGTTTGACTATACAATAAATGTCTTGTAAGTATGTATACTTTATCTCCCACCTATGAGCTCCAGATATCAAAAGCCTTATGAGAGTAGGAGGAGAGAGAAGGCAATGTCACTATGCTTTATACCACAAATACTATATAATTTTGAGAGAAGGCATATACCATCACTGCCTTGGTAAGGATCTAGAAATACCACAAAAGAAAGATATGAGAGAATCATACAAGGAATCTCTGAGTTTTATTTGAAAATCTACAAAAACTCTAGAGCTATAGCTGATCAAGAATAAGAGACATGGCACTTGACTAGACTGTTCTATCTTTTAACTACTCAAGATAGAAGTAAAAGTTACAAGTCCCATGGTGAAAGGTAAAGTAAGTAAGTTTTAAGTCTTGACAGTTTACTCTAACTCAGAGATGAGACCTTATTTAAAAGCATGTGTACCATCAATTTTTAAAGATATTGTAACAATTTCTGATCCATTACTGAGTCGATCCTTGCTCAGGGACGAGCAAGAGGTAAGCTTGGGGGATTTTGTTGACGGTCCTTAAGTATCAAATTTAATTATCAAATAAACAAAGAAAAGGATCCAAATGAAATCAACATCCAGACTTAGGGTTTTATCTGACAGAATTCCACGAGTTTTGGTATTTGTCTATTTCTGCAGGGGGTTATCAGGAAATACAGAAGAAAGGCCCACACGTCGGGATTACATAGAGATATCAACGTGCCGCGTAATTATCTTACATCTAGAAGACTCCAGAAGCCACGGGAAGGAAGCGGAGGCCGAACGGGGCCAGGCACTGGGCGCCCGCCCAGTTGACATGGGCGCCCGCCCTCCTGCAGAGTTGGATCAGGACTCTCTTTCGAGACTAATCTCCACCGACCTAAAGGATCAAGGATAACCGTTCAATCAATGTCGGTTTGATTCGACGGCTCATATTCATTTGAAGGGACTATAAAACCAGACCCCCTGGCCCCTGGAGGAGAGAGCCTCTCAACCCTAATTCATTATTCTCAAGGGAGAAGAAGCCTCTGATCAAGATTAGAGCCACCACATCAATTAGACATCTAGATTAGCATAGCTACATAGGATTAGAACTAGAAGGAGTCAATCTTCGATTGGTTTCCGGATCTGTCAAGAGGATTCTTGGTAATTTTCTAATTGTTCTTCTAATTGTTCTTCTAATTATCTTTGTTCTTCAATATTATGAATATGACTTTGTTCTACTTCAATATATTGCTTATGACTTTGCTCTACTTGTTTATATTCAAGATTATATTGTTCTTAGTTTATCATAGTTATATACTTGGCTTAGTTAGATTGAATCTATATACATGTTTAGGATCGTATAGCATTTATCCATCGGATCCATGGGTAAATGATAGATATTGTGTAGGCGTGTTGCTTATACCGTATTTATCTGCGATTGTACCCAATATGCCAGATCGTGGGGTAGTTCGTGATAGTGACAGCTTCATTGATTCTGATATAGTCCCTCTCTCGTGTATTGGGCTGGCAGAGCAATATTATTACAGGGGAGTGATTGCTATGTTTCTCATTTACCTTGCTAATATCACTATACATGGGCGTAGTCTTGTCTCGCAATGATTGCTAAGTATGCTTGCACTAACTATGATAATGCTAGACTATATAGTTGAGAATAACTTTGGAAATATTCTTGTAGTTCGTTCTAATACCATGCTAATGACTTTCTAGAATATCTAATTGAGGTGCTTATCATATTTATATGTGGCTAGTTATGCTGATCAGATTAATTATCTTTATCACTATTCATTATTTTATATATCTTTTATATGACACTTATCCCTGTATGAAAGAGTTAGATAAATGTTCTCAATTATACATGCAATGACAGATACTCAATCTCATATTCCATTCTGTAATCAATATTGATGGTTACTAGTCCCTTCCCAGTGGTAAAAATATAAATAACGATACCTGGAATACTTTCCGGTTAAAATGCTACATCGGTATTAAACTGTGCGCTTGCAGATTCCATTCATTATTTCTTTAGAAGAGCAATTGCATATTTCAATACCGCGTCTCTCATGTCATGATGTGGATGACAACTTGGCTTAAGTGGTATGAGGGATAGGTTTGGCATTTTTGGCACCGTTATCAGAATTAGAAAACTAGTCTACTTTTGGTAATATGTTAAGAATACCCAATAGACACTATACCTATGATGATATAATCACAGATTTCAAAAATTTGAAGAAAAGAAGAGCAGACCTCTAAGCTGTAGTCATATGTGTGACTTATATTTTTGTGTCTGTGTCTTGTCTTTTGTCCAACAGCCCCTATGCCCACGGGCCAAATGTATTTTGACAATGATTAGGCTAACAATCTCTACAACCGTGTGGTATGACTGTATGAGTATGTGAATAGTTATAAATATTAATATAAATGTATATATTAATGATATTATATGCATTGTCATTCATTTTTGTGTCAATTACTGTTCACTTTCTCTATTTTTTTTAATTCGCCCCCATATAATTTGGTTCACCCTCCGCCACTGAGTGGATGTGCGGCACCCACTGACGGTTTGACTTTGAATTGCCAATTAGCTCGTGATCCATCAAGTGGGTGTATCGCCATAATGATGACTAGCTTGCCGGGAAGCAAGTGAACCTCAGTAAAAAATCTTATGTCATCTCTTGTCGAGGATTCTCCTTGTGATTGTGATTGTGAGTAATTGATTGGATATATCTCTACTCTACAACATTGGTATAACAATCACACTCCACTCCCTTACTTTCTTGCATATCTTACTTGTTGTATAGCTTGTGTAGCTTAGTCTTCTTACATAGGAGTGTAGTTAACTTTAGTTGTGCTTTGTTGTTGTGACTTAGTGTTTAGCCTTCTTTGTAGACTTGTTTAGGTGGCTTGCATAGCTTAGTTGAGCTAGTGCTAGAATAGCTTCACCATTTGTTTTACTAATCAACTTTGTCTAGTTGAGTTTGTAGAGAATTTTAAATTGGCTATTCACCCCCCCTCTAGCCATTTGGACCTTTCAAGTGGTATTAGATCCGAGGCACCATTTATTTGAGGCTTAACAACCTTCGGTGAAGAAATGGCTCTTAGTTTGCATATCAACAACACCAAGAAGGCACCTTACTTTGATGGCACAAATTATGCATATTGGAAGGTCAAGATGACCTCCCATCTCAAGTCAATCAATAAAGAAGTTTGGAAGGTGACACTACAAGAAATGCATGATTTTTTGACATATTTAGTATGACAATAGACCGTGATGTCATTATATCATTCAGATTATGACATTCTATAATAGACATTTTGACCTAGTGACATAAAAAAGTTGGATGTCATAATAAATGTCATAGAACTATTCTAGTTTTGGTTAAATGGTGGAAACTGAAGTCTGACACCCGTTCCTCTCCCTCGCGTCTCTTCTCGGGCCATCACCCTTTCTCGCCTACTAATTCAGAGTTAAAGCATAATGTAACCATAGTCATGGCTGTTTTTTTGTTTCTGTCCATATCTGTACTAATTTAGAGTTAAAGGATACCAAAGAGAGGTTTGCCAAGATCATAACAGGGGCAAAAGGAAAAAATGCCTTTTTCTGTGATGGTTTGGTATGCTCTATCCTCATTGTATTTCCATTGGAAATGTCTAATCACTAGTGAAACGCGTCCTTCGCTTAAGGCCCTCGGCAAAAACTTTTAAAAAAATAAAAAACCTTTGCGAGGGCCTTAGATCTCGACCCTCGGCGAAGGGACCAACCCTAAATCCCAATCAGGCCAGCCCAAAAAAGCCACGCGCTTTCTTTCTCCACCCCCGCACGCCTAGCCGCCGCTCCCCCACCGCCGCCCGCACGCGGCCATCTCCCCCACCACCGCTCGCCACGCCTGCAACAGGCAAGGGGCAACACACACACGCATCCTCTTCTCTCTCCCTCACTCTCTCTGCAATGGAGGACGAGGACTAGGCTAGCACCCTGCAGCCCAAATCAGATCTGGGGGCGCACAAGTGTGAATCAGGCCTTGTTCACTGATGGTTCACCGGATCCGGTCGTTCACAGGCAACCTTGCCCTCCATGCCGCCAGCGCCGGCTGGATGGCTTTGTCGGCGGCGTACCCGACGCGGATGAGAACCTGGAGGCATTCATCACCCGCATCTAACAGAAGTCTCGAAAGATCGAGACCCTCCTTAAGCAGTACGCCCCTGTTTCCCTATCCACCTCTCCCTACTTTTGATTTGCCAGCTCATTTCTCTGCGGTGTTTGGGCAGGTTAAAGCCAGTGGAGGCCATGGAAAAACGGCACTCGAGGGGTCGCTGCTCCAGACCCGCGACGAGCGATGCAAAGTTTTTTTTCTTCTCATTATATGGCTCGTCCCGTTTCATTCCGTGGATTCAATCTTGCGTGCTGCGTGCTACTGCTAGTGCGTTCTAGAGATATATAGTTCATTGTATTCCATTGTTTTTTCAGAAGTCACTGAACGAACTTGACTGTTCTTTTCTTTTTAAACCTAATCTGTAGCTCAAAGATACATTGAGAGTTTTAGTATAAGTTCTTGTGTTAAATCTTCATCTCACGTTTAAGTATTAAGTGAATACTTGTGCTGAAAAAAAGAAAGAAAACAGTTCTTGTTCTGGCAACAATTAGCTCATATTTTTCTTGCAGCTTGAATATTTTGATGTCAATGGTGTAAGTGTGTGCGTGTGGTAACCTGAGAGGCTAATTTGGATTAACCATGTAAAGAAAATTTCCAAGGATTAATACATGATCTGTGTATTTTGATGCCAATGTGTATCAATTATTTTGCTGATGTAATTAAGAGAACTAATGACTCACTTATCCAAGGTTATGACACTTCTTTGTATTGTTCACTTCTGTCCATGTTTTATTTCTCAAGTTTATGGCACTTCTTTTTTTAAGAAATGCATGTGCTAGGAAATGCTAGTTTTCTATCATAATAAATAGGTCATTGAGTTTAGTCCTGTAAGAAAGAGTTACAATAAATAGGTCATTGAGTCATGTCCCTTTTTTTAACAAGAAAGTGATCTATAATAAATGAACAGTAGTGATATTGAGTCAAGTGACATATGTCCTAAATATTTCCTACTTGCTTATCTATTACATTTTCTATATATATGTTGTGTATTTCAAACATGCATGAAACATATACTGTACAGCAAGGCATAAGTCAGGACTTCTTATCTAACTTAGCTCTGGTTAACCATAGAGGTAAAGACTATTTCTTTTACTTGCAGTTCCCTAAAACATATCGGTGGTGGCGGTGGCAAGGACAACTGCCAAGAGAATGGTCTTCTACTAGATGGAAGTGCCATTGCCAAGTTCTCGCTCCCTTATACAGGTAGTGTAGCAAGTAGCGGCATGCATGTGCCTTTTATCTTGGTTTGTCTTTCCTTTTACTGCTCAACAGTCAGGCAAGTTGCTATTTATTGTCATTTTGAGGTATGGAATATGTGATCTGGTATTGTCATTTTTTAAAATGTTAATCTGATGCAGATCGTGCTATATCTCAGGTAGACTACAATTTTACATATAGTGCTGTGAAAGACTGGGCTGCTGGAAGAGAAAGAAATTGTCCAGTTAGATGATGCTCTGCCAGGTAGCCGGAATTTTTAACTTACTATTTGTAGTTGTCTCTGAGAACAGTTCGCAAGTCATAGTGGAAGAGGTTGCCAGAACTTGAAATGATGTCTATTAGAGAACTTGGAAGAGTTAATGGCTAGGACCTGCTTGATGACACATATTATGAACTTTACATAGTAGTGATCGAGCAAAATTGACCTACATGGAAACTACTGATAGTTTGTAATTGTTGCAGATCCAAAATTACTACGAGATGTTGGGCTACTAGGACTCCGGCAAGGACGTTGGCACCTTCACAGCGGCATGGCAGTAGACTGCAAAACTATAAACTGAGATTTCTTTACAGCCCTGGCACAGTGTAGTCTTTTTTCGCAACCCTATCGGCCTATTTGGATGGAATTGAGATTGTGAATCTTGTATTGAATGAGTGGATCTTGTTTGAAAAAGTGTGGATTTGTTTGCTATTTTGCTGTATATAAAATCATTGATCTAAGGTTTATCTTTTTTTTTAAATTTTTTTATATCTGTTATCAGAGACGTGTCTTCCCTGTATGTGTCATTGTTAAGGAGTCATTAGTGACATGTATAGACTGAACGGGTCACTCATAAAGGTTCATCAGTGACACGTTTTGGCTGGACGCATCACTCTAATGGCTCATGGTCTCAGATATTATGACAAATAACCAATGTCATACCTTATGACAAAGAATATACAGATGTCACATGATCCATTTATGACAGTGATTTTTTGACATATAGTTTTTTGTCAACTAAATGTCACAACTTTTATGTTGTGACATTTTTTTCATATGTAATGACATAAATAGAAAGTAAAAAAATCACAGAATTCTTGTAGTGTGACCGAAACAAAGTTTGAGGTGGCAAATGAACATGCACCAACACCGGTTGAAGAGAAGAAGCTACAATGCAATGATATTGTCATTAGTGCTCTTCATGAAGCTCTTGATGACAAGACCTTTGAGCAAATCAAGAACATTGAGGTTGCTCATGATGCGTGGGCAAAGCTAGAAGAAACATTTGAGGGCACCAAGGGAACCAAGACCGCTAAGGCTTACATCCTCCAAGAAAAGTTCTCAAGCTTCAAGATGCAAGAAGATGAAAGTGTGCCAGAGATGTTTCACCGGTTGCAAGTCATTGTGAATGAGCTCAAGGCACTTGGGGAAGAAGTGAAGGATAGTCAATTCTCCATGAAGTTCTTGAGAAGCTTGCCCAAGAGATTTGACACATTGATCACCGTGCTAGTCAAGACAACTCTTAGTGAATCAACTCCCCAACAAGTCTTTCAAGAGGTGATGACCGATGATGCCTATAGAGAAGATGATGAAAAAGATGAGTTGATCAAGAAGAAGAAGAAGGAAGGTGAAAAGAAGGATGATGAAAAGAAGAAGAGTGTGGCATTCAAGGCCTCCACATCCAAGGGCAAAGCCAATCAAGAATCATCAAGTGAAGGAGAAACAAGCTCTTGTGATAGTGATGAAGATGAGGAGATGGCTCTTCTTGTCAAGAGATTTGGCAAGTTTATGAAGAAGAAGGGCTATCGAGGAAGAAGGAAGAAGAGCTCCTCCAAGAAGAATGACCATTTCATGAGGTGCTTTAGATGCCATAGCAAGGATCATCTCATCGCCAAATGTCCCTATGATAGTGATGATGAATATGCTATCAAGAAGGAAAGAAAGAAGCAAAAGAAGAAGCAAGAAAAGAAGGAAGGCTCAAACAAGAAGAAGGGTGATGCCCATGTTGCAATTTGGGATAGTGATGACTCCTCCAGTGATGATGAGAGCACCAAGAAGAAGGGGCATGCTAGCATTGCTATTCAAGAGAAGAGCTCCATCTTCGATACTCCATCATGCTTCATGGCTAAGGCCACTAAGGTATCATCCGATGATGAGAGTGACCATAATGGTGATAGTGATAGTGATGATGATGAACCAACTAAAGATGAACTAATCACTATGCTAGAAGATTGCACTCATCACTATAAAGAAACTAGACGGGAGTGCAAGGCCTTGCTTAAGGATAAGAAAACTCTTATGCAAGAACTTGATGAGCTTAGAGCATCTTATGAGAGTCTAAAGGAAGACCATAAGAAGCTTCAAAAGGCTCACACTAAGCTTGAAGAAGCTCATTCCTCTCTAGTTAACAAATTTGAAAATGAGCCAACTAAAATTGAGAAAGCTAAAACTTGCAACATAGGCATAACATGTGATATCTTGAGTAAGCCTATTATTGTTGCTTCCACTAACCCTTCATGTAGCACATCTATATCATCCTCATCTAGTAGTGATGGTTTCACATATGACACCACACTAAAAGTTGAGAATGAAATTCTCAAGAAGGAGGTGAAAGAGCTCAATCACACCTTAGCCAAGGCTTATGGTGGTGAGGACCGCTTGATTATGTGCTTGGGTAGCGAAAGAGCTTCTCTCTACAAAGAGGAATTGGGCTATAATCCCAAGAAAGGCAAGGGCGCCTTTGCTCCTCACAAGACACGTTTTGTGAAGAACAATGGCCGGTATTGCAAAGCTTGCAAGCAAGTTGGTCAAGCAACAATGCATGAACAAGAAACCCAAAGCTAATGTATCCTCAATTAAGCTTAATTCTTTCTATGTGCTTACCAAGGATACAAAAGATGTTCATGCTAAGTTCATTGGTGCACCATGGATGGGATCAAAGAAGAAAGCCATTTGGGTACCAAAGAGCTTAGTTGCTAACCTTGGGGGACCCAATCAAGTTTGGGTACCTAAAAAGAATTGATCTTGTCTTTTAGGTCAATTACAAAGCCGAAGGAAGGCATTGGGTGCTTGATAGTGGGTGCACTCAACATATGACCAGAGAGTCTTGTATGTTCAAATCAATTGATACAAATCAAAATGGTGGCTTTGATTCTATCACCTTCGGCAACAACAAGAAAGGCAAGGTCAAGGGGCTTGGTAATATTGCTATCTCAAATGACATGAGGATATCAAATGTGTTGCTAGTTGAGAGCCTTGACTTTATTCTCTTGTCAATTGCACAACTTTGTGATCTTGGTTTCAAGTGCATCTTTAGAAGTGATAATGTTGAGGTGGTTAGTGTTGATGTATCAAACTTGATATTTAAAGGATTTAGGCATGGTAGCTTATACTTGGTTGATTTCAATGATAGTGACACTCAATTGACATCTTGCCTAATTAGCAAATCAAGTTTGGGTTGGTTGTGGCATAGAAGGCTTGGTCATGTTGGAGGCATGAATTAGTTAGAGGCTTGGAGGATGTCACCTTTGAGAAAGATAAACCATGTAGTGCTTGTCAAGCCAGAAAGCAAGTTGGAAACACACATCCTAAGAAAAGTGAAATTAGCACATCAAAGGCATTTGAGTTATTGCACATGGATTTATTTGGGCCAACAACATACACGAGCATTGGTGGCAACAAGTATGGCTTTGTGATAGTTGATAACTACACTAGATATACTTGGGTGTTCTTTCTCTATGACAAGAGTGATGTTTATGATCTATTCAAGTATTTTGTCAAGAGGGTGCAAAATGAGTTTGAAACCACTATCAAGAAAATTAGAAGTGACAATGGTAGTGAATTCAAGAACACAAGAATTGAGGAATTATGTGATGATCTTGGCATTGGACATCAATTCTCTCCAACATACACTCCTCAACCCAATGGCGTAGTAGTAAGGAAGAATATAACCTTGATTGATATGGCTAGATCAATGCTTAGTGAATACTATGTTAACCATTCATTTTGGAGTGAAGCTATCAACACGGCTTGATATTGTAGCAACCGTCTATATTGCCATGGGAAGCTTGGGAAGACACCATATGAGCTATTGAATGGAAGAAAGCCCAACATTGCATACTTTAGAGTGTTTGGTTGCAAATGCTACATTCTCAAGAAAGGCACTAGATTGAGCAAGTTTGAGAAGAAATGTGATGAAGGGTTCTTACTTGGTTATTCCACCACAAGCAAGGCATATAGTGTTTGGAACTTGGCAAGTGGCACATTGGAAGAAGTCCATGATGTTGAGTTTGATGAAACCGAGGGATCTCAAAGTGAAGCTCAAAATCTTGATGATGTGAGAGGAGATCAATTGGCAAATGCAATGAAGAACATGGATGTTGGTGACATAAGGCCAAAGCAAGTTGATGATAATGGTGACATTCACATGATCAATCAAGAAGTGCAAATTGATGCAAATGAAGCAAGTACTAGTGGCTCTCATGATGATGATCAAAATCAAAATCAAGCAAGTGGAAGCAATCAACTCCCAATACTCCAACCTACAAGCATAGCAAGGGATCATCTCCATTGGATCAAGTCATTGGTGGTATTCAAAGTGGTGTACAAACAAGATCAAGGCTAGCATCCTTTTGTGAGCACTATTCATTTGTCTCATTTGAAGAACCAAAGAGAATAGAAGATGCATTGAAGGATTCCGATTGGGTAAATGCCATGCATGAAGAATTGAATAACTTCACAAGAAATCAAGTGTGGGAGCTTGTTAAGAGGCCAAAGAACTACAATGTCTTTGGTATCAAGTGGGTCTTTAGAAACAATCAAGATCAAGATGGTGTAGTTATGAGAAACAAAGCAAGATTAGTAGCACAAGGCTACTGTAACACCCTAGGTGTTAAGCATGCATTTAGTCCCCTCACAACATGCATAAGCATTCTCATCAATCATAAGCATCATGAGCATGTCATTCTTTTAAGAATATGATTTTATGTGCATCATTTCATGTGTTTTAAATATGTTAAAAATAGGATGCTTGCTTCTAAAATTGTGAAATATTCAAATTAGGTTGCTTTATGTGTAAGAAGAATTAAGAACATTTTTGTGCAATTTTTGGAGCTATGGAAATTGAGAAATGGAATTTATACAAAATATCCAAAATAACTTTATTTAAAAACCTAGAACTAAGTTTTAATTTGTAATTCAAATTCTATTTAGAATTTGGTCTTACCTATTAAAGCAAAGTTGTAGAGTTTTTAGTTTGGCACCACTTTGCTTTTGGGAGAAAGTGGTGAAAATGATTTGAAAATGGTCAAAATGCTTTTGGAAGAGGATTTAAGAAAAGAAATTCAAAAAAAAATGGAAAAGGGAAAAGGGGGCGCTAGCAGGCCGCGGCCTCGCTTCTGGCCCACTGGCCGAAGCCGGCTCGGCCCGCCCGCGCTCTCCCCTCCACCTTCCCCGCGCTCTACGGCCTCGCCGTGACGCCGTGGCGCGCCGGCAGGACCCGGCCGCCGCGTGGCGGGCATGCAGCAGCGAGGACGCATCCCGGTCGGCCACCAAAGCGCCCCGGTCGCGCTCGCCTCCGCCCCCACTCCCATTCGCGCCCCTCAGCTCTCTCTCTCTCGCTCTCTCGCCCTCGCTCCGCACGCGCAGAGCGCCGCCGTCGCCATTGGAGCCCGAGCTCCGCCTCGGCTGTTCCTCCCCCGTGCGTGCGCCATTCTTCGATTAGTTCTTCCCCGAGCTCCGCCCTCGCTCCGCCGTTGCGGAACACTCGTCCGAGCGCTCGGTAAGGCACGGTGAGCCCCGCTCGCCCTCGTTTCCTTCTCCGGCGAGAGCTCCGCCGCCGCACGCGTGATCCGCGCGTCTCCATGCCTTCCGGTGCTGCGTAGTTGGCGCATCGTGTTCGCCTTGGCACCGCGATGCTCGCAAGCCCCTCCAGCCACGCTCTACCGAGCCGGCGTCCCGTACCGACGATGAGCAGCGCCGCCGCTCCGCCATGGCCGGTGGCGAGCCTGCTCCGGTCCGTTTTAGGCCGCGCAAATGGGTGCGCTAGGTCCGCCGTGAGCCGTAGAGCGTGTAGAGCCGCTTGATTCGCCGAAAGGGGTCGCCGACGGTGAGCTCCGGCTCGCCGGAGTTCCTCCCCCTCTGCGCTCTGACCAGCGGGCCCGGCTGGCAGGCGGGTCCGCTCGTCAGCGGCCGCGGGTGCACTGCACCGGGTGCACCTAGCAGGTCTCGGGATGGATTTGATTTGTTTTCAGAGAAATAATTTCCAGGAAAATGATTTAAATGTTTAAAAATCCATATCTTGATGAATATAGCTCCAAAAAAATTGTGAAATAAATTTTGGTGTATTCCTTATTTCCAAATCTATAGTCTAGTATGTTTGCATGTCATGAGTAAGTAACTTTTCTGTGTAAGTATATTTAATCCATGTTTTTGTCAAACTTGGAAAATGCATAGTAAACAAAATAGGGCTCTGAAAAATGTAAAATCTGTTTTGTTGGCTTTGCATATGTGTTTACTCACTGGGAAAATATTACTACATATTATTTGGTGTATAAATGAATTTATGGTAATTTAAATGCTTGCTTGGCAGTGATTTATGATTTTTAATAATTAATTGGGTCATGCAATAAATCTGGAAAATTTTGTGGGTGTTTCTTATGATATTATGCAAATTGTAAAAATATGAAATCTGTTGTTTGACACTTGTATCCCAGTAGAGTGATTTTACTTGCCTTATTAATTAATCTTGTGATTTTTGTGGCTCAAAATAAGTATCCAAAAATTATGAAAAATTTACAGTAGACTTTATGCTTAGCTGGTAGTCTCCTGTAATTTTTGTGGAATTTATTGATGAACATAATTGCATTTAATTTTTAATGGGCTTAGAAGTGAATAAAGAAAACTATGAAGGGTGTATATATAGGTTGAATGGAATAAGTTGGGTTTGGTGTATCTTTGAAGCATCATGGGGGTTGCTGGTTGCATTTGAAAAATATCTGTAGAAGAGAATGCAACAGATGCTTAAATTAGTTATTGTTCCCGGATGATGTTGACTACCTTGTAATAAGCATGACCAAGTGCATCACCTATGCATCATAACATGACTCCTTTGACACTCTCTCATAGAAGCATCCACTCGGGCATCTCACACTCCACTCATGAGCATATATGCATCATACAGGCTCGCAGGAGAACGAAGTGGGACCCGAGGAACCCGAGGAGATACAGGAGCAGGAACCTCCGGAAGCACAGGAACCCGGAGAGGAATTGCAAGAGTGTCCGGATCACCGACCCAGCACGTTTGAGAAAGGCAAGCCCCGGAGCATTCTAAGTCTCCCTATTCTCGCTAACTTATATAAAGTGCTATACTTGTTCTACTGTATTGCATATTAAGTGATAGGAGTTGCCTGATACCGTTGCTGCATGAGTACTCCTTGTTATTCCTACTCATTCAACTACCTTGTCCTATGTAGATAGGCACGGAGTCTATGCTTAGCTTGCTTAGTTCGGTAGAAGTCGGGTGATTCCCTGTCACCTGCGAGATATAGGTGGATACCTGCTTGATTAAGCATTGGTTGCTCGGGGAAAAGAATAACCAAGTGTGGAATGAATTTGGAGACCGGGCAGGGTCTTATGGTGGGTTGACCATGGTGCCCCTGCCTGTGTCGATTAAGGACCGATCGTTGACGGCCCTCTTGTCATGTTGAACGCATGCCCCACACTTAGCTGGAAGGATAAGTCGTTCCGACCGCGAAGCCTGAACACTATCCGGGCCGGGAATCGAGCCGCCATGCGCTGTATTGGTGATGGTTGAGGAGAACGACGAGGGCGCGGCGCGCAACCTTGGTATACCTTGGATACCTCGGTCGCCGGAACGGTCCTCGGGTACTGGCGGTGCCTGCCGAACCCGCGAATTGGTCCTGGATAGTGTAATACGGTGATCTGTAGCTCACTTGATCAGTGAGTGTGGTTTGTGTGGGGAATACCTCGCCAGCTGGTTAGAAATCGATTCGAATCGCCATCGCTCCTGGATAGTGAGCACTTGACATGAGCTTCGTCCTCGTAGTAAGGACTAAGGAACACTTGGGTTATAATGATGAATGGTTTAGGAAATACTATGATGAGGTACTATCATAGTCTCATACTTGCTTGCAGTAGCACAGGAGCAAACCTAGATAATAGGTAATGATACTTTCAACTTGAGCAGATTAAAAGAAGAAAAGATTTATGTAGGTTAGGGTAATGAAACCTTGCGGTCTTTGCAAAATAGTTGTCAGCTACCCCACTAAATAGCCTTCATGATCCTTGATGAGTCTTTATTTTAAGTGTATGACGGGTAAGTCTAGCTGAGTACCTTCTCGTACTCAGGGTTCTATTCCCATGTTGTTTTGTAGATGGTCAAATGTACTATGGTTATTGCATCCTCTGTCTGTACCCAGCTATGGGTGATGACTAGACCAAGGGCGATGGTCACTCCGTCTCTTCCTTTGCTTTTGTGGGATTGACCGAACTATGGCACTGTATCAGACTTATCGGGTGTGTTGTAATTTCGAACTATGAAGCTTCCGCTATTTGAAGAACTTGGTTTGTACTAACTTAAGAACTCCGATGTAATTTATGAATGTTGTAATCTGGATGTACTTGTGGATGGCGACCGCTAAACTTATTACGATCTTGGCTGTTATGCGATGTGTGGTTGAAATCCTTCGAGATTTCACGGACTACCGGGATTATATGGGCTTAAGCCTGATGGTTTGACTATGCAAATGGTCACTGTTGGGCTTAATCTCTTATAATTTGGTCGGTTCTGTTACAGCTGGCATCGGAGCAAGGTTTAGCGAGTTACTGTTCATAAGTACGTTTTAAACAAAAATCTAAACCGGTTTAGTAAAAGATTTTATTAATTAATTAATAATGATCAAGGTGTTAAACTAAGTTTTGGGAAAATTATCTAGTGTGCCATGGTCATATCCTTTATGCCCAGTTAAGGACTCTAAGGTGGCTAGCTAAGTACTGACTTGGGGGTTAATGCATCATATTTTTATTTCGTCGCTCATACGGCGTGCAATAGTATGAGTGCCATTCATTTGAGTGGTAATGTATGGATCAATTCTTCCTCTACGCCATGGTAAGTGGGAGTTGTGAGAGCATGATCGGATACACTGCCGGTCTAGGGAAGTGTTGTCAGGTGCTGTGTCATGCACACATGTTGGTGTGTCTTGGGAACAGTACCGCATGCTGGGAATTCCGTCCTGAGAGGCGATGCCGTCATTAGGGCGATGATGTGGGTAGTGACACGTCACATGCATGGACGGGTGTTTGTGTATGTGAAGTGTATAGTTTTAAATTTTGTTCTGCACGATCATACTGTGGGTAGGGCTGAAATGAGTTTTCTGCAGGTACACTAACCACGTTCTCGCTTAGAACGCTAGTTACGTTATGAGAGAACGTGCATGCCACCGCGTATACCGCTTAGTGTTAACCTTTGTTTTCTAAGTTTGTGAGATCGTAAGTTCGTACATGCATCATGTGCATTTCATATCATTGCTTACTTTCCCCCTTAATTTAATCTGTCCCAATTTTAAATGAAATAAATAAAGGTAATCCTCGCTCTTACCCACGGTATTCCATTTGCAGCAGATGGCACGCACTAGGCTCACAGCTCGCAAGTCCACTGGTGGGCGGGCCCCTCGCCGTCCGTTGGCAGCTAGGAGCTCGCGACATAAGAGCAAGTTCCTAGAGGAGTTTGGGATGCCCACTTTGCTTTGGAGGGTGCTCAGTTCGATGGGGTATCCCGAAGGAAGGGAGCCTCGCTACTATTGGGATAAGGAGCCGCTTGGTGACGAGACCCTGGTGGGGATCGAGGCAGTTGTCCCTACCAGCGGAGGAGACCCTGCTTGGGTCGGTTGGGTGTACGAGTCCCGAGGTGTCACGCCTTTCCACGGTGCCAGCAGGGCAGCTTTCGCAGTTTTGAGGGACCTCATGGAGAGGTTTCCACGGGAGCTGGCCCACGCCTTCGCTGGGGTGTTTCCCCGGGGTTACCCTTACACTTCGGTGTGGGATCAGTCCGAGGTGAATGCTCTAGAGAGGAGTGCGGATGAGGACCAGCACAGTGACGGTGCAGCTATGAGTGCCATGTACGCGTTGATGAAGACCTATGGAGGCCTGGAGCGTTGTTTGGGTCGCTTGTCCGGGTCTCTTCTCACCGTCTAGGATGAGAAGCGTCAGTTGCAGTGTGAGTTTGATTCTGAGGTTGAGAGGCTACAGGCAGAGTTGGCCCGGGTGACCAGAGAGAGAGACCAGGCAGTCCAGAAGAACAGTGAGCTGAGTCAGGACCTGCTTGCAGTACGGGAGCAGAAGGACAGGGTGACTACTGCTCACAGGAACTGCGAGCGCATGCTAGTCCATGTGCTTGGACAGAGGAATGAAGCCTGGCACGAGGAGGACACTTTGAGGGCCCGACAGCTGGAGCTAGAGCAGCAGCTAGCTAATGCTGAGGAGTACAATGAGAATCTGCATGAGGAGATCCACCAGCTACATAACCAGCTCCACCCTCACCACCTGCCTGGAGCAGCTGAGCTAGACTCTGAGGACGAGATGGACGCGGATCCCGAAATAGGAGCAGCTGCTAGTGGTGACGAGGATGAGGATGGCTCTGGCATGGACAGTGATCATAGCGACTAGATGCTAGGGCTCGAGAGCTAGTCCTTCTCCTTTTGTGTTGTATGTTGCATGGCATGTCGTGTACTTTTGGATCTGAGCTATGTAAGACCTTATGAGTTATGTTGAAAGTCCAGTGTATGTATGCTGGCAAGTTGGATGTACGCGAACCTTGTTGCGTGAATGTTAAATAATCTGTTAGTGATGTTGTGCGTGGATGATGAGTTGTTGTGCCTTTGTTTATTGTGTGAATTTATTCCCTCAGTAAATTCAGTATGGCACGATTTTACACATTTTCTACCGGTTGATGGCAACTCCTAACGGTTGCTTATCATTGGCGTATGCAGATGGTGCAAACACATGGCGGGGGTAACAGCAATCCGGGTCTTGGATCAGGTACATCCGGAGGTGGGGCTCAACGGAATGAGGACCGAGCACCAACACCGCCACCACCACCACCTCCCCCGTACACTGCGGATGTGTTTTTCGCGCAGTTTCTGGGGAGCCAACGCAACATGGAACAGATGCAGCGCAACATGGAAGAAGCTTTGCGCCACATAGCTGACAACACCCGTCGTGGAGATAATCAGGGTGGCCGGGAGGTCAACCAGTACAGTTCGTTCAAGGACTTCATGGATACCAAGCCACCAATCTTTAAGGAGGCCTTGGAGCCACTCGAAGCAGATGAGTGGATCAACACCATGGAGCAGAAGTTTCGTCTTCTCCGAATGACAGAAGAACTCAAGGCTGAGTATGCGGCACATCAGTTGCAAGGACCTGCTGGGATTTGGTGGTCCCATCACCGTACCACCTACCCAGAAGGGACACCAATCACCTGGAACCGCTTCACCACCGCTTTTCGGGGAAATTATATTCCTCCGGGTGTGGTTGAAATGAAGGTTGGGGAGTTCATGAGGCTGTCCCAAGGGACGAAGTCTGTGAAGGAGTATCTGCATGCTTTCAATAATCTCGCTCGCTATGCCCCTGAGTTTGTAAACACAGAGGCTAAGAAGATTGCTAGTTTCCAGAGAGGCTTGAATCCAAAGATGCTGAAGACCATGGGTACAGGGGCCAGGGCTACTTTCAATGCCTATATCAGTGATTGTCTGACCCAAGAGAACAATAACAACAACTACAGTGCATCCAAGTCTCGTAAGAGGGCCTTTGAAGCCGGATCATCCCAGTCCAGGGCACCAGTGGCAGGGCGACAGCATTATCGTCCTCCTGCCCCGGGTGCTAGGTTCCGACCGCCGCAGAGAAGGAACAACGGGCATCCAACCCAGCAGAAGCCGTACAAGGTGGCGATAGCTCTTGCCAAGCCAAAGGCAATTCAAGCCGCAGCACCTGCCGCCAACAATGCGCCCAAGGGTCCGTGCTATAACTGCCACAAGATGGGGCACTTTGCTAAGGAATGTCCCTACCCCAAAAGGCAGCAACCAACCTATCCAGCTCGTGTGCATCACACCTCGATTGAGGAAATCCCGGAAGGAGAACCGGTAACAGCTGGTATGTTTTCTGTCAACCAACATCTTGCAGTTGTTTTGTTTGATTCTGGATCATCGCATTCATTCATGAGCCAAGCATTTGCACAAAAGCATAATCAACCAGTTACAGATCTGGGCTATGGCTACCGCATCAGCTCAGCAGGGGCAGATGTGTTGACCAATAGAGTGGTCCGAGGGGCAACCCTGGATATAAGTGGCCGAGTTTTTCGGGTAAATCTAGTGGTCATGCCTGGGTTAGTTTTGGATGTTATCATGGGCATGAACTGGATGAGAGAATGGGATGCTATCATAGATACTGGAAAGAGGATGTTATCTCTCAGAGAACCACAGGGCAGTAACTCTTTTCAAGTACCTCTGCCCCGTCGTCTTGACTTTGCTAGCATCTCCTGTGCTACGCACGTGGTCCCTTTACCACAGATTCCAGTAGTCTGTGAGTTCCCTGATGTGTTTCCCGAGGAGTTACCAGGACTTCCCCCAGATAGGGAGGTAGAGTTTGCAATCGAGTTGATACCAGGTACAGCACCAATATCTAGAAGGCCGTACCGGATGCCACCAAATGAACTCGCAGAACTGAAGAAGCAACTGAAGGAGTTACTAGAAAAAGGGTTCATCCGGCCAAGCTCGTCGGAATGGGGTTGTCCAGCGTTGTTTGTGAAAAAGAAGGATCAGTCGTTGTGCATGTGCGTGGACTATCGTCCACTCAATGCAGTGACAATCAAAAATAAGTATCCCTTGCCAAGGATTGATATCCTGTTTGATCAGTTATCCAAGGAAAGAGTGTTTTCTAAGATAGATTTGAGATCTGGGTATCACCAAATCAAGATTCGTCCGCAAGATATCTCGAAGACTGCTTTTTCCACCAGATATGGGTTGTATGAGTATCTTGTCATGTCCTTTGGGTTGACAAATGCTCCTGCATACTTTATGTATCTGATGAATTTAGTCTTTATGCCGGAATTGGATAAGTTTGTTGTAGTGTTTATCGATGATATCCTGGTGTATTCAGAAAATGAGCAAGATCACGCCGAGCATCTGAGAATCGTGCTGACACGGTTACGAGAGCATCAGTTATATGCCAAGTTCAGCAAGTGTGAGTTCTGGTTAAAGAAAGTTCCTTTCCTCGGGCACATTCTGTCTGAAGAAGGAATTGCTGTGGATCCATCAAAAGTGCAGGAAGTCATGGACTGGAAGGCACCAACTTCGGTCTCGGAAGTTAGAAGTTTTCTTGGTCTGGCCGGGTATTATCGTCGTTTTATACCTGACTTCTCCAAGATTGCTAAGCCAATGACAAGTTTGCTACAAAAGGATCATAAGTTTGTCTAGACGGAAGGGTGTGAGTTAGCCTTCCGCACCTTGCGAAAGTTGCTAACCACTGCTCCCGTTCTGGCACAACCTAATATAGAGAAGCCTTTTGATGTGTTTTGTGACGCATCGAAGAGTGGCCTGGGGTGTGTGTTGATGCAAGATGTTAGGGTGATAGCTTATGCTTCCCGACAGTTGAGAAAGCATGAAGTCAACTACCCAATGCACGACCTTGAGTTAGCAGCAGTGGTACATGCTTTGAAGATCTGGAGACATTATCTGCTAGGAAATAAGTGTCACATTTACACCAATCACAAGAGTTTGAAGTACATCTTCACTCAGACCGAGCTGAATATGAGGCAACGACGGTGGTTAGAGCTAATCAAGGATTATGACCTGGAAGTTCACTATCATCCAGGCAAAGCTAATGTGGTCGCAGATGCTTTGAGTCGCAAACCGCACTATCAAATGGTTCAACCGTTGTTTGAAGATGGGTTCAATCTTATGCATCCTGAGGTCTTATGTCATATACAACTCAGTTGTTCACTCGAGAGTCAAGTCATTGAAGGTCAGAAAACAGACAAGGGTATTTTCCACATCAAAGAGAAGATCAAAGATGACCCAAAGACTCAGTTTCGGGTTGATGAGAAGGGGGTACTGTGGTTTCAACAGCGGTTAGTGGTCCCGAAAGATCGGGAGTTGAAGAATCGCATCATGGATGAAGCTCATCTCTCTAAGCTTTCTATTCATCCTGGCAGTAGCAAAATGTATCAAGATCTAAGGCCCCACTTTTGGTGGACCAAGATGAAGAAAGAAATAGCCGCTTACGTGGCCCGTTGTGACACGTGTTGCAGAGTTAAGGCCATCCATATGAAACCTGCAGGTCTGTTACAACCGTTATCAGTTCCGGAGTGGAAATGGGAAGAGGTCAGTATGGACTTTATCACCGGCTTACCGACAACCAGGAAGGGGAATGACTCGATTTGGGTAATCATAGATCGATTAACCAAGTCGGCTCATTTCATTCCAGTCAAGAACACATACAGACCTCCCGAGTATGCTGATATATATATGGCTGAGATCGTCAAGTTGCATGGTATCCCCAAAACCATCATATCGGATAGAGGACCGCAGTTCACCGCTCACTTCTGGGAGCGCATGCATAAGAGTTTGGGGACCAGTCTGATAAGAAGCACGGCATACCATCCCCAGACTTCAGGCCAAACTGAAAGGCTAAATCATGTGTTAGAAGATATGCTGAGGGCCTGTGTGTTATCATCCAAGGGATCGTGGGAATCGTGGTTACCTTTGGCTGAGTTCTCCTACAATAATAGTTATCAAGAGAGCATCAAGATGGCCCCGTTCGAAGCTTTGTATGGTCGAAGATGTAGAACTCCGTTAAACTGGGTGGAACCTGGTGAAAGAAGATACTATGGTATCGACTTTGTGAATGATGCCGAGAAAAAGGTGCAGATTATACTGCAACATATGCAAGCAGCGCAATCCCGACAGAAGAGTTATGCTGACAAGAGGAGAAGGCCGCTTGAGTTCAAAGTAGGTGATTATGTGTATCTCAAGGTTACGCCAATGAAGAAAGTTCAACATTTCCGAGTTCGAAGCAAGCTTGCACCCAGGTATGTGGGACCCTACCAAGTGCTAGAGAGGAAAGGCCCAGTGGCCTACAAGGTTCAGTTACCTGAGGAGATGAGCTCGATCTTTCCGGTCTTCCATGTGTCGCAACTACGGAAATGTTTGAAGGTGCCGGAGCAAAGAATCGAACCTCGAGGAATCAAGATAAAAGCGGACTTGGAATATAAAGAGCAGCCAGTGGGAATTGTGGATACCAAGGAACGCGTAACCCGAAACAGAGTTGTTCGAACCCACAAGGTGGTGTGGTGTCATCATGACGATCGGGATGCTACCTGGGAAACAGAGGATTACTTAAAAACAGTTTATCCAAAATTTCACAAGAAATGGTTAGTAACCCAAAATCTCGGGACGAGATTTCCCTAAGGGGGGAAGGGCTGTAACACCCTAGGTATTAAGCATGCATTTAGTCCCCTCACAACATGCATAAGCATTCTCATCAATCATAAGCATCATGAGCATGTCATTCTTTTAAG
The DNA here is from genome assembly GCF_000003195.3 of Sorghum bicolor. NCBI lineage: Eukaryota > Viridiplantae > Streptophyta > Magnoliopsida > Poales > Poaceae > Sorghum > Sorghum bicolor. The sequence continues at coordinate 15,937,986 of NC_012875.2, read as the reverse complement.
AATATGATTTTATGTGCATCATTTCATGTGTTTTAAATATGTTAAAAATAGGATGCTTGCTTCTAAAATTGTGAAATATTCAAATTAGGTTGCTTTATGTGTAAGAAGAATTAAGAACATTTTTGCGCAATTTTTGGAGCTATGGAAATTGAGAAATGGAATTTATACAAAATATCCAAAATAACTTTATTTAAAAACCTAGAACTAAGTTTTAATTTGTAATTCAAATTCTATTTAGAATTTGGTCTTACCTATTAAAGCAAAGTTGTAGAGTTTTTAGTTTGGCACCACTTTGCTTTTGGGAGAAAGTGGTGAAAATGATTTGAAAATGGTCAAAATGCTTTTGGAAGAGGATTTAAGAAAAGAAATTCAAAAAAAATGGAAAAGGGAAAAGGGGGCGCTAGCAGGCCGCTGCCTCGCTTCTGGCCCACTGGCCGAAGCCAGCTCGGCCCGCCCGCGCTCTCCCCTCCCCCTTCCCCGCGCTCGCGCCCGCGTCCGCGCGCGGACGGCCTCGCCGTGACGCCGTGGCGCGCCGGCAGGACCCGGCCGCCGCGTGGCGGGCATGCGGCAGCGAGGACGCATCCCGGTCGGCCACCAAAGCGCCCCGGTCGCGCTCGCCTCCGCCCCCGCTCCCATTCGCGCCCCTCAGCTCTCTGTCTCTCGCTCTCTCGCCCTCGCTCCGCACGCGCAGAGCGCCGCCGTCGCCATTGGAGCCCGAGCTCCGCTTCGGCTGTTCCTCCCCCGTGCGTGCGCCATTCTTCGATTAGTTCTTCCCCGAGCTCCGCCCTCGCTCCGCCGTTGCGGAACACTCGTCCGAGCGCTCGGTAAGGCACGGTGAGCCCCGCTCGCCCTCGTTTTCTTCTCCGGCGAGAGCTCCGCCGCCGCACGCGTGATCCGCGCGTCTCCATGCCTTCCGGTGCTGCGTAGTTGGCGCATCGTGTTCGCCTTGGCACCGCGATGCTCGCAAGCCCCTCCAGCCACGCTCTACCGAGCCGGCGTCCCGTACCGACGATGAGCAGCGCCGCCGCTCCGCCATGGCCGGTGGCGAGCCTGCTCCGGTCCGTTTTAGGCCGCGCAAATGGGTGCGCTAGGTCCGCCGTGAGCCGTAGAGCGTGTAGAGCCGCTTGATTCGCCGAAAGGGGTTGCCGACGGAGAGCTCCGGCTCGCCGGAGTTCCTCCCCCTCTGCGCTCTGACCAGCGGGCCCGGCTGGCAGGCGGGTCCGCTCGTCAGCGGCCGCGGGTGCACTGCACCGGGTGCACCTAGCAGGTCTCGGGATGGATTTGATTTGTTTTCAGAGAAATAATTTCCAAGAAAATGATTTAAATGTTTAAAAATCCATATCTTGATGAATATAGCTCCAAAAATGGTGAAATAAATTTTGGTGTATTCCTTATTTCCAGATCTATAGTCTAGTATGTTTGCATGTCATGATTAAGTAACTTTTCTGTGTAAGTATATTTAATCCATGTTTTTGTCAAACTTGGAAAATGCATAGTAAACAAAATAGGGCTCTGAAAAATGTAAAATTTGTTTTGTTGGCTTTGCATGTGTGTTTACTCACTGGGAAAATATTACTACATATTATTTGGTGTATAAATGAATTTATGGTAATTTAAATGCTTGCATGGCAGTGATTTATGATTTTTAATAATTAATTGGGTCATGCAATAAATCTGGAAAATTTTGTGGGTGTTTCTTATGATATTATGCAAATTGTAAAAATATGAAATCTGTTGTTTGGCACTTGTATCCCAGTAAAGTGATTTTACTTGCCTTATTAATTAATCTTGTGATTTTTGTGGCTCAAAATAAGTATCCAAAAATCATGAAAAATTTACAGTAGACTTTATGCTTAGCTGGTAGTCTCCTGTAATTTTTGTGGAATTTATTGATGAACAGAATTGCATTTGATTTTTAATGGGCTTAGAAATGAATAAAGAAAACTATGAAGGGTGTATATATAGGTTGAATGGAATAAGTTGGGTTTAGTGTATCTTTGAAGCATCATGGGGGTTGCTGGTTGCATTTAAAAAATATCTGTAGAAGAGAATGCAACAGATGCTTAAATTAGTTATTGTTCCCGGATGATGTTGACTACCTTGTAATAAGCATGACCAAGTGCATCACCTATGCATCATAACATGACTCCTTTGACACTCTCTCATAGAAGCATCCACTCGGGCATCTCACACTCCACTCATGAGCATATATGCATCATACAGGCTCGCAGGAGAACGAAGTGGGACCCGAGGAACCCGAGGAGATACAGGAGCAGGAACCTCCGGAAGCACAGGAACCCGGAGAGGAATTGCAAGAGTGTCCGGATCACTGACCCAGCACGTTTGAGAAAGGCAAGCCCCGGAGCATTCTAAGTCTCCCTATTCTCGCTAACTTATATAAAGTGCTATACTTGTTCTACTGTATTGCATATTAAGTGATAGGAGTTGCCTGATACCGTTGCTGCATGAGTACTCCTTGTTATTCCTACTCATTCAACTACCTTGTCCTATGTAGATAGGCACGGAGTCTATGCTTAGCTTGCTTAGTTCGGTAGAAGTGGGGTGATTCCCTGTCACCTGCGAGATATAGGTGGATACCTGCTTGATTAAGCATTGGTTGCTCGGGGAAAAGAATAACCAAGTGTGGAATGAATTTGGAGACCGGGCAGGGTCTTATGGTGGGTTGACCATGGTGCCCCTGCCTGTGTCGATTAAGGACCGATCGTTGACGGCCCTCTTGTCATGTTGAACGCATGCCCCACACTTAGCTGGAAGGATAAGTCGTTCCGACCGCGAAGCCTGAACACTATCCGGGCCGGGAATCGAGCCGCCATGCGCTGTATTGGTGATGGTTGAGGAGAACGACGAGGGCGCGGCGCGCAACCTTGGTATACCTTGGATACCTCGGTCGCCGGAACGGTCCTCGGGTACTGGCGGTGCCTGCCGAACCCGCGAATTGGTCCTGGATAGTGTAATACGGTGATCTGTAGCTCACTTGATCAGTGAGTGTGGTTTGTGTGGGGAATACCTCGCCAGCTGGTTAGAAATCGATTTGAATCGCCATCGCTCCTGGATAGTGAGCACTTGACATGAGCTTCGTCCTCGTAGTAAGGACTAAGGAACACTTGGGTTATAATGATGAATGGTTTAGGAAATACTATGATGAGGTACTATCATAGTCTCATACTTGCTTGCAGTAGCACAGGAGCAAACCTAGATAATAGGTAATGATACTTTCAACTTGAGCAGATTAAAAGAAGAAAAGATTTATGTAGGTTAGGGTAATGAAACCTTGCGGTCTTTGCAAAATGGTTGTCAGCTACCCCACTAAATAGCCTTCATGATCCTTGATGAGTCTTTATTTTAAGTGTATGACGGGTAAGTCTAGCTGAGTACCTTCTCGTACTCAGGGTTCTATTCCCATGTTGTTTTGCAGATGGTCAAATGTACTATGGTTATTGCATCCTCTGTCTGTACCCAGCTATGGGTGATGACTAGACCAAGGGCGATGGTCACTCCGTCTCTTCCTTTGCTTTTGTGGGAATGACCGAACTATGGCACTGTATCAGACTTATCGGGTGTGTTGTAATTTCGAACTATGAAGCTTCCGCTACTTGAAGAACTTGGTTTGTAATAACTTAAGAACTCCGATGTAATTTATGAATGTTGTAATCTGGATGTACTTGTGGATGGCGACCGCTAAACTTATTACGATCTTGGCTGTTATGCGATGTGTGGTTGAAATCCTTCGAGATTTCACGGACTACCAGGATTATATTGGCTTAAGCCTGATGGTTTGACTATGCAAATGGTCACTGTTGGGCTTAATCTCTTATAATTTGGTCGGTTCTGTTACAGCTACACTCAAGTTGAAGGTCTTGACTATGGAGAAACATATGCACCGGTTGTAAGATTGGAGGCAATTAGAATATTATTAGCCTATGCTTGTGCCCACAACATTGTTGACGGTCCTTAATGCTCACATTTAACCGTCAACTAATCATGGAAAAGGACTTATATGCAACCAACACCCAGACTTAGGGTTTTATCTGACAGAATTCCACGAGTTTTGGTGTTTGTCTATTTCTGTAGGGGGTTATCAGGAAATACGGAGGAAAGGCCCACACGTCGGGTTTACATAGAGATATTAACGTGTGCGGCAATTTTCTATCATTTAGAAGACTCTAGAAGCCACGGGAACGAACGGGAGGCCGAGCGGGCCCGGGGGTAGGGCGCCCGCCCTGCTACAGGAGCCAATCAGGCTCCGCCTCGCGGATTATGCTCCACCGACCTAAAGGATTAAGGAAAACCGTGCGATTAAGGTCGGTTTGATCCAACGGCCCACATTCATTTGGAGGGGCTATATAAGCAGGCCCCCTGGCCCTTGGAGGACATACCTCTTCGACAGAATCAAAGCTAGGGTTTCAATTATTCATCCAAGTAGAGAGGATCCCTCTAGTTCATCTAGTTCTAATTCTAGTTCATCTAGTTCTAGTTCTAGTTAGTTCTAGTTGTAATCTAGAAAATAGGGAGAGAGAAGAAGAGAGCGGAGGAGGAGCCGGATCTGTTAGATCTTCCTCAACATTGTACTTTTGCAGCAACTGGTTCGTTCTTCATCGTTCTCCAAGTTCTTCAATTCATAATTCCCGAGTTCTTTAATTACTTTGATTTACATTCAAGTTATTTTTTGGATTCCCGCTTGCATCAACTGCTCTAGTCTTTGCAACGCTAGAGTAGTAAATAATAGATTAGACATGGTGTTTAGTCTTGCAATTACCTGGAATTACACCCAATCCTGCAGATTGTTGTGGTAACCCTAGGGTAGTGACAGCCCTAAACGGTCGACGTATTCCACCTCGTTCGGATCGGTGTTTGTAGGACCATAGTCAGAGCTTCCTAGCCCCCTTCTCATCTCTTTCTGTGGTTAGTGTTGTGATGTCCTGAAATAAATAATCTTTGAAGTAATTCTTGATTCTTAGATCAGCTAGAGAACTCAGAAACTTCCTCTCTTCCCACCAAAAATAATTATAGTTATCCTTGGACGATCTTGAATCTTATTTAGTACACTCACGTTCTCTCTAGAAAATCGATACTCTGGAATACTCCCGGGTGAAAGCTACATCGGTATCCGTGCGCTTGCGGATTTTTCTGTTTGCGTTTAAAATACCCAACAAGCTTTCTGGCGCCGTTGCCGGGGAACGGTAGCTGTGCTAGTTTCGAACCAAGTCGTCCGTGTATCCTTTTTCTTTTTTTACCACACTCACCTTACCATTTTCACCATACCACATGGATTTCACTCCTATCTATAAATTCTTTGCTCCAAAGGGCGAGTTATTAGAGCCACCACCATGATCACATCCAATTCTTATAGATGGCTACGACCTCGGCCCTGATCTAATAGCCATGATTCAGGAGCAACCCTTCTGTGGGAAAGTAGATTAAGATCCATACACCCACCTTAGAGAATTCGAGCTGTTGTGCTCTTGCCGATCTATTTCCGGCATGACACAAGAAACCCTTATATGGAAATTATTTCCGTTCTCCCTTTTGGGAAGACCAAAAAAGTGGTATGCTCATTCTATAGGAGGCGTTAATGGAAATTGGGATGAACTTCGGGACAACTTTTGTCTCTCTTTCTTCCCACTTTTTTGAATCGCTGACCTTAGAATCGAAATACATTCAAATAAAGAGAGAAGGAAACTTTAGGAGAAGCTTGGGCTAGGTTCACAAGCCTTACCAATTCCGGTCCAAACTTTTCCCTGCCTGACCATGTACTGTACTACCACTTTTATCGTGGTCTAAACAAGGAAGCTGCTCTTCACCTCGACAATGGTTCAGGAGGCTCATTCGCACACAAACTCATAGATGAGGAGAGAGCTATCCTAGAGAGAATCCTTGAAAATACCCCTTACACAGGCATTTATGATGAGTTTCCTGAAGAAGAAAAAGAAGTCGAGCCTGATCCTAAACCAAAAGATGAGGAACTTGCAACCGAGTTAGAAATTCCACCTGACCCATCTATTAATTTGGTTGTAGAGAAACCTCCTGATAAGGGAATGGAAAACCAACTAAGGGATGATGAACCACCACCTTTAGAGCATCCCTTTGAATTCGAGGAAGATCTTTTTGAAGATTATGGAAACACCTCGAATTTTCCTATCCAAACACGACCTCTAGCAGGGACCACTCAATCCGTTCTAAGAGTAGAATCTGTTGACATAGAACACATCAAAAGCCTTTCGGCTATTCTGAGTTATGAATGGCTAACAGAAGCAGAGCTGTCTTATGAGGTAGCTCGGATCATCACTCCTTCAACCATTCTTCTGTGCCAAATTAGAGGGTCCGCTAGGAAGGTCCACTACAATCCATATGTTGGGATAAATGTTATTTCCAAGGAATTAGCTGACACTCTTTATCCCAACGAGTCCATAACCCCATCTCAAAAACTTTTACAAAGTCCATCTAGAGGATTAATTCTAGAAAGCCATGGGGTATTAAGGGTAGTTCCTGTTAGAATCAAGGACTCTGGAATATGTCTAGATTTTCACATTTTTGACATACCAGAGATTCCCCTCTTGATTGGCAGACCAATCATGAAACTTCTACAAGAACAACCACAACGAGGTCATTTAGACTTCAAGGTTGGGAATTTCACTATTGTTGTTGCTCTTGCTAGATCAATTAACACGATAGTGGAACCCAAACTTGAACCAGATCCTATTGAGGAGAGCTTAATGCTGACTCAAGAGGAGATGACCCAACCATTCTTTAATCATGAACACTTTGTTCATGAAGAAGAAGAGTTGGTAGAACCCGTTGAGCTAGACAAAAACGAACATCCTTCACCTCCTTCGATAGAGCTAAAACCTCTTCCTTCTGGCCTTAGATATGTCTTTTTGCATAACAACCCAAAAACTCTAGTAATTATCAGTGACAAGATTTTTGATTATGAAACACAACAACTTGTCACTGTTCTTGAAAGGCATAGATCAGCATTTGGCTACTCTCTCGGAGATCTCACGGGCCTTAGTCCCATTGTCTGCACTCATCGTATCCCTATTGATCCCAATTTTACACCTTCAAGGGAACCACAATGGAGACTTAACAATGCTATGCGAGAGGTTGTTAAGAAAGAGGTCCTCAAACTCTATCATGCTGGGATTATTTATCCTGTGCCACATAGTGAGTGGGTTAGCCCTGTCCATGTAGTGCCAAAGAAAGGAGGAATGACGGTCGTTAGTAATGAGAAGAATGAACTCATTCCTCAACAAATTGTCACTAGGTGGCGTATGTGTATTGACTATCGAAAACTCAACAAGGCTACAAAGAAAGATCACTTTCCGTTACCCTTCATTGATGAAATGTTGGAACGGCTTGCAAACCACTCTTTCTTCTATTTCCTTGATGGTTATTCTGGATATCACCAAATCCCAATCCACCCAGATGACCAAGAAAAGACTACCTTTACATGCCCATATGGAACTTATGCATACCAACGAATGTCGTTCGGATTGTGCAATGCTCCAGCTTCTTTCCAACGGTGCATGATGTCTATTTTCTCGGACATGATTGAGAAGATCATGGAGGTTTTCATGGATGATTTTACCATCTATGGCAAAACCTTCGATCATTGTTTGGAGAATTTAGATAGAGTCTTGCAGTGATGTGAAGAAAAGCACTTAATCCTGAACTGGGAGAAATGCCATTTTATGGTTCAGGAAGGAATAGTGCTAGGACATAAAGTGTCCGAACGTGGTATAGAGGTGGACAAAGCAAAAATTGAAGTTATTGAAAAACTTCCACCTCCCATGAATGTGAAAGGAATCTGTAGTTTTGTGGGACATGCTGGGTTCTATAGACGCTTTATCAAGAACTTCTCTCAAATTGCTAAACCCCTAACTAGTCTCCTAGCTAATGATGCACCTTTCATCTTTAGTAATGAGTGTCATGAATCTTTCCAAACTCTTAAGAAAGCACTCATCTCAGCCCCGATTATCCAACCACCTGATTGGAATCTTCCTTTTGAGATCATGTGTGATGCTAGCGATTTTGCAGTTGGTGCCGTTTTAGGACAAACCAAGGATAAAAAGCATTATGCCATATCCTACGCTAGCAAAACCTTGTCTCGACCACAGCTCAATTACACTACAACTGAAAAGAGCTTTTGGCTATTGTCTTTGCTATAGACAAGTTTAGATCTTACTTAGTGGGGGCAAAGATAATCATCTATTTAGACCATGCTACTCTCAAGTACCTCCTCACCAAGAAAGATGCTAAGCCTCGTCTAATTCGATGGATTCTTCTACTCCAAGACTTTGACATAGAAATCCAAGATAGGAAGGGAGTAGAGAATTATGTAGCTGACCACTTGTCTGGGCTTCAATATAACGAAACACATTATGAGCTTCCCATAAATGACTACCTAAGGGATGACACCCTGCTTAAGATAACACATGCAGATCCATGGTACGCAGACATCGTAAACTTTATAGGAAAAGGCTATGTCCCACCTGGTACAAACAAAAGGAAGTTGCTTCACCATAGTCGTTTCCACCTTTGGGATGAGCCATATCTTTTCCGAGTCTGTGCTGATGGACTCTTGAGAAGGTATGTTCCTATGGCTGAGGCTACTCAAATTATGGAAAGATGCCATGCCTCGCCATATGGAGGACACTATGGAGCATTCCGGACACATGCTAAAATTTGGCAAAGTGGCTTTTCTGGCCAACGATGTATGAAGATACAAAGGACTTTGTTAGGAGATGCCACCAATATCAAAAACATGGGAATATCAACTCACGAAATGAAATGCCTCTCACAAATAATCTTCAAGTAGAACTTTTCGATGTATGGGGCATTGATTTCATGGGGCCATTCCCTATGTCTGGGAATTGCGAGTATATCTTAGTGGCTATAGACTACGTGTCCAAATGGGTAGAAGCCCTACCTTATCGATTAGCTGATTCAAAACATGCCAAGAGAATGTTCCATGAAGTAATCTTTCCTCGCTTTGGTATACCCCGAATAGTTATAAGCGATGGAGGCTCCCACTTCATCGACAAAATCTTCCGAAAATACCTAGCCAATCATAGAGTTCGACACAACGTCGCAACACCATACCATCCTCAGACTAGCGGTCAAGCCGAAACATCTAACAAACAAATGAAAAATATTTTACAAAAGTCCGTAGATGAGATGGGTAAGGGGTGGAAGGACAAACTTCCTGATGCACTTTGGGCATATAGAGCTGCATTCAAAACACCCATAGGCATGTCACCTTATCAACTTGTATATGGAAAAACTTGTCATTTGCCTGTGGAAGTAGAGTTTAAGGCTCATTGGGCACTCAAGAAATGGAACATGGATCTCCACCTTGCTAGCGAGAATCGTCTGATGCAACTATCTGAGCTAAATGAATGGAGAGAAAGCCTACCACAATTCAAGGATCTATAAATAAAGAACAAAACGATGGCATGATAAGAGAATCAAGCACAAGGAGTTTAAGCCTGGAGATAAGGTTCTACTATTCAATTCAAGTGTTAAGCTCTTTGGGCATGGTAAGCTACGAAGTAAGTGGGATGGACCATACAAGGTTATTGACACTTCAACTCATGGAGCCATTACCATCCAAGATGACATAGGTAACACTTTTAAGGTAAATGGTCAACGCTTGAAAATCTATCTCGAGCCACAAAACAACCTGGTAGAGGAACTTGATGTGATTGAGTTCATAGAATTCTCACATTAAGCTCTCATAAGCTCTAGACAATTACCTAACCCTTAACATGCTCCACGAGTTTTGTTGTCTATTTGGGTTGTGCAGGATTTTGTGGCTTAAGAAGAGTGAGACCGAACATGCAGGCCACAAGAGTGAACGACTATGTCAACATCCAGCTTGGGGGAGGCACCCCCACGTGTATCTAGATAAGTATTACTTTTCTTTCTTGGTTTCATTTACTAGTATTCAGAAATAAATAAAAAAATGCATAACCATGAAACCAAACAAAGTTTTTCTTTTGAGTAATATACAATAGTTTTGTGTAATCCTAAGTTTTAAATACAATAAAAATAAAGTTTGATCCAAGTCTAGGTAATTGACAAACATGATATGAGAAGGTCTGAGCTACTATTTAACTTGTTCCAAGTTTCGCTAGAGTTCTGGAGATCTTATCTTTTGAAAATCTAAAAATTCATAAAAAAATGAATAAGATCCTGTTTGACATAATACCTAGAGTCTTATAAGATATAAATATTTAAACTGTGGGCACTTGCTTTGTTCAAGCCATTGTTAATTCTTGTAGTTGTGGTTGAGAGAATTATCATGCTCCAAAGATCAAGATCTTTTTTGTTTTAAAAATATAAAAGATTCACTCTTCCAAAGTATTATTGCGTTAGAGGCATGAGACTATGCAAAAATTTGATTAAAAAAAAAAGAAGAGTGAGACAAGAGGTAAAAATGGACAAGTGTCCGAAGTAGAATTAGGGGTACAAAGATACCCACCTCAGTGGAAAAATGGAGACATGTCCGATAGTAGAATTAGGGGTACTTGGTGCCCACTTAAAAAAAGAAGAGAGAGAAAAAAATGATAGCCCATGGTCCCTCTAATAAGCAATATGCCAGTAAGAGATGACAAACTTTTCAAAAAGGTCAAAGGTCTTGATCTAGGAGTATGACATTCCTCTCCCTTGCTCCGAGCATTGACATAGCAAAATTCAAAGTAAGTATGCTAAAACTTTTAAAGCTCTACTTCTATATCTTTCGAGAACAAGGCAAATGCCTAAGTTTTATTTTGGAAACTTACAAAAAACTCTAGAACAAAGGTAAGACAGAACAACTTAAGACATAGTGTTTGACTTGATCGTTCTATTTTTCAATCACTTAAGACCTTAGTGACAACTTAAAAAAACCTGTAGTAAGAGGCATAAAGGTAACCCCTGTTTTCTTGCTGATTTTAGCTTTGCTCAGGGACAAGCAAAGGTTAAGCTTGGGGGAGCATGTTGACGGTCCTTAATGCTCACATTTAATCGTCAACTAATCATGGAAAAGGACTTATATGCAACCAACACCCAGACTTAGGGTTTTATCTAACAGAATTCCACGAGTTTTGGTGTTTGTCTATTTCTGCAAGGGGTTATCAGGAAATACGGAGGAAAGGCCCACACGTCGGGTTTACATAGAGATATTAATGTGTGCGGCAATTTTCTATCATCTAGAAGACTCTAGAAGCCACGAGAACGAACGGGAGGCCGAGCGGGCCCGGGGGCAGGGCGCCTGCCCTCCCCCTTTGGGTGCCCGCCCTGCTACAGGAGCCAATTAGGCTCCGCCTCGCGGATTATGCTCCACCGACCTATAGGATTAACGAAAACCGTGCGATTAAGGTCGATTTGATCCGACGGCCGACATTCATTTGGAGGGGCTATATAACCAGGCCCCTTGGCCCCTGGAGAACATACCTCTTCTACAGAATCAAAGCTAGGGTTTCAATTATGCATCCAAGTAGAGAGGATCCCTCTAGTTCATCTAGTTCTAGTTCTAGTTCATCTAGTTCTAGTTCTAGTTAGTTCTAGTTGTAATCTAGAAAATAGGGAGAGAGAAGAGGAGAGCGGAGGAGGAGCCAGATCTGTCGGATCTTCCTCAACATTGTACTTTTGTAGCAACTGGTTCATTCTTCATCGTTCTCCAAGTTCTTCAATTCATAATTCCTAAGTTCTTTAATTACTTTTATTTACAATCAAGTTATTTATTGGATTCCCGCTTGCATCAAGTGCTCTAGCCTTTGCAACACTAGAGTAGTAATTAATAGATTAGACGTTGTGTTTAGTCTTGCAATTACCTGGAATTACACCCAATCCTACGGATTGTTGTGGTAACCCTAGAGTAGTGACAGCCCTGAACGGTCGACATATTCCACCTCGTTCGGATCGGTGTTTGTAGGACCGTAGTCAGAGCTTCCTAGCCCCCGTCTCATCTCTTTCTGTGGTTAGTGTTCTGATGTCCTAAAATAAATAATCTTTGAAGTAATTCTTGATTCTTAGATCAGCTTGAGAACTCTCAGGAAACTTCCTCTCTTCCCACCCAAAATAATTATAGTTATCCTTGGACGATCTTGAATCTTAATTAGTACACTCACGTTCCCTATGGAAAATCGATACTCTCGAATACTCCCGGGTGAAAGCTACATCGGTATCCGTGCGCTTGCGGATTTTTTTGTTTGCGTTTAAAATACCCAACAAACATCAAGCTCTATCAAATGGATATGGAGAGTGCATTTCTCAACGGATGCACAAATGAGTTGGTTTATGTTGAACAACCTCCCGATTTTGAAGATGACAACAAACCCAACCATGTGTACAAGCTCAAGAAGTCATTGTATGGTTTGAAACAAGCACCTAAAGCATGGTATGAGAGATTGAGAGATTTCCTTCTCTCTAAAGGGCTCAAGATGGGAAAGGTTGACACTACCCTCTTCACCAAGAAACTAGGAAATGACTTGTTTGTGTTGCAAATTTATGTTGATGATATCATCTTTGGATCAACCAGTCAAGAATTCTGTGAAGAGTTTGGAAGAATGATGGCAAATGAGTTTGAGATGTCTATGATTGGAGAGCTTAGTTACTTCCTTGGTCTTCAAATCAAGCATAGGAAGGATGGCACTTTTGTGAGTCAAGGAAAGTATATCAAGGACATGATCAAGAAGTTTGGGTTGCAAGAAGCTAAACCAATGAGCACACCTATGGGCACAAATGATCAAATAGGTAGTGATGCAAGTGGCAACATGGTAAATCAAAAGCTATATCGGTCCATGATTGGAAGTTTGCTCTATGTCACCGCATCAAGGCCGGATGTGATGTTTAGTGTGTGTAATTGTGCAAGATACCAAGCTTCACCTAGGGAGAGTCACTTGAAGGCAACCAAAAGAATATTGAGGTATCTCAAAGGCACTCATGATGTTGGATTAGGGTATCCCAAGGGGTCTAACTTTGAGTTGATTAGATATTCAGACTCTGACTATGGTGGATGCAAGATTGATAGAATGAGCACAAGTGGCACTTGTCAATTGCTAGGAAGGTCTCTAGTTTCATGGTTATCAAAGAAACAAAATAGTGTTGTACTATCAACCGCCGAGGCCAAATATATTAGTGTCGGTAGTTGTTGTGCACAGTTGCTTTGGATGAAAGCTACCTTGAATGACTTTGGAATCAAATTCAAGAATGTGCCTTTGCTATGTGACAATGAGAGTGCAATTAAGATGACACAAAATCCGGTTCAACGTTCAAGAACCAAACACATTGACATAAGGCACCACTTCATAAGGGACCATCAACAAAAGGGTGATATTAGCATTGAAAGCATTGACACCGAAGATCAACTAGCCGACATCTTCACAAAGCCACTTGATGAGAAAAGATTTTGGAAGTTGAGAAATGAACTGAACATACTTGACTTCTTGAACTTGAGATGAGTGCACCCCTACATTTCTATATGACAGGCCTCTTCTCCAACAAAGCAAGGTAACATTGGTTGACATAAGCATTCATACTTTGCTAAGGACATGTTGAGAACATATAGACATATTTGCATGACAATAGGCTAATTCATGAAAATCAAAAGGTTTTGACGTATGTATGGTACCACTATTGCTTCTATGATTGATTGATCTAGTGGTAGACGATGCCATGTTTGTGAGCTTGCAAGCCTAGTGTTGAATCTAGAATATGAGCTTATGATGTGTAATTCAACATGGTCCAGATAACCCTTATACTTTATGAGGTGTGAAAAAGCTTGTCCTTAGATCAAACCAAATTACATGTTCTAGGGAAGTGATCTAGATTGAACCATAATTTGACACTCACATTGATTGACTTAATTCTCACTAAAATTTGAACCTTTGTGGTCATTTATGACAAAGGGGGAGAGAAACAAAGATAAGTCATAAAGGGGGAGAAAAGTGCTTAAGGGGAGAAAAGTGCTTAAGGGGGAGAGAAAACTTTTGAAAATAAAAAGGGATAAATTAAAACTTGAGCACACAAGTAGGGGGAGCAAGCTCATGAACCATTTGTTGCATTTGTATGTGCACTAACATAATGAGATGTTGCATTGCAAGTTTAAATTCACCACTCTTGTTTGGTTGGTGCTTGTTAGAAAGAGAACTTGAATGATATTTGAAAATTCTAGGATAAAGTTCTATTTACATGTGGTATCTAGACATATAATGTGATCTCACGAGGTATCTTGAGTTTTTGATGTATGTCTAGCTACATTGGTGCTAAGTATGGTATATTGGCAACTCCGATTGGTATCATGCTTCAAAGGTCCATTCTATATACCTTAGCATCATTTTAGTGTAATAAATCTCCTAAAATCTCAGTCCATGCATATGTGCAAGCTTGAACCAAACCCATGGAAGCACATATGGAGGGGGAGCTAATACTACCAAAACCGAAATTGAAGTGTTTGTCCAATCTTGTCTCATGATCAAAGTGCTTTGGACAAGCAATTCAAGTTCATTATGATTTCATTTCATATCTTTGTGTTGGTTGTCATCAATTACCAAAAAGGGGGAGATTGAAATCCCAACTTTAGTTTTGGTAATTCATGACACCAAGTTGCTAATGCTTTGTGTTTAAGTGAATTGAGATAGGCATAGCAACACATGTGATGAAGGTGCAAGGTGGCATGGAAAGGTGGCCACATGATCACAAAGAGATGAAGCATGAAGTGGAGATCATGGTGATAGACAAGGAGTAAAGTGATCGAGGCAAAGGTATAAACATAGGGTTTTACTTTTGCCGGTCTAAGTTGAGTAGAGAAGAGATTGACCGGGTTTAGGATAGATAGCCGACTATCAAGAGGGGAAATCATGGTCATCTCTCCAATCAAGTGCTACTAGGTCCATATCTTGAGCATATGCATTAGGATCTAGTAAATTGCTAACTTAACTCCTTTGATGAAAATGATTGTGAAAAGCTAACACACATGCACTTTGGTGATGAACACTTGTTGGTGTTAGCACTTTTGCAAAGGAGGTGGAGTTCCTAGGGTTGAGAGGGGTTTGGGTTCCTCTCTCCCTCCCGCCGAGCTTGCTCGGCAGGATTCGGCGCTTTTGAGAAAATTAAGTGCATATTTTCTATTCTGTCGATGGAAACTGGACACAGTGCACGGAGGCACAGACGCTGATCTTAGCGTCTGGTGTGCTGTCAGTGCCTAGCTCTACTAGGGTTAAGCACCGAACGCAGGGTGTTCCCTGTTCATGCGTCCGGTGCTGCCTGGCTCCTTCAGGTGTTGTTGACTGAGAGCATCGGACGCTCTAGGAGCATTCGGTGGTGTGAGTCCGGTGTGCAGGCATTTTGCAGACCTGTCTGCGCACAAGTCCGGTGAGCACCGGATGCGTCTGGTGCTCCGAGTCCGATGAGGTCATGAATTTGTAGACCTCTCTGTGCACGTGACCGGTGAATACCGGAACCGTCCGGTGCTCACTTGGTCGCGTCCGATGGTTCGCAGGTGATAATTAGAGTTTGACGTGTGAGTTTCAAAGTTAGACACGTGGCTAACCCCTGAGCACCAGATGCAGGGGGTCGAGCGTCCGGTGGCTCCCTACTGAGCGTCGGTGCCCTTGAAATTTGCCCAGTGATAGAGCCAACGACTCTATCTCTTTGAGGGTCTTATAAATAGGAGGTGGCCGGCTTTGGGAGGTTCCCTCTTACACATTTGATTACTTGAGGCATACATTGAGCTAGAGAACACTCCCTCCACTCATCTCCTTGCTTGATTGCTAATCTTAGTGAGATTGAGTGAGATTCAAGTGCATTGCATTGAGAGTTGCATTTAGTGGCACTTGATCGTTGAGTTTGCTACGCATTTCTTGTTACTCTTGGGTGTTTCTCGACTCCCTAGATGGCTTGGAGCAGTGGAGGTGTTGAGCTCATGATTGGATATTGTTTCGAGCCTCACCAAGTGTTTTGTGAGGGGTTCTTGAGCCTTCCCTGCGGGAGATTGCAATTGGCTACTCTAGTGGATTGCTCGTGGCTTGGAAGATCCCCATCTTGTGAGTGGATGTGCGGCACCCGCTGAGGGTTTGGCTTTGAATTGCTAATTAGCTCGTGATCCATCAAGTGGGTGTATTGCCATAATGAGGACTAGCTTGTCAAGAAGCAAGTGAACCTCGATAAAAAATCTTGTGTCATCTCTTGCCTAGAATTCTCCTTGTGATTGTGATTGTGATTGTGGTTGTGAGTAATTGATTGGATATATCTCTACTCTACAACATTGGTATAACAACCACACTCCACTCCCTTACTTTCTTGCACATCTTACTTGTTGTATAGCTTGTGTAGCTTAGTCTTCTTACATAAGAGTGTAGTTAACTTTAGTTGTGCTTTGTTATTGTGACTTAGTGTTTAGCCTTCTTGCTAGACTTGTTTAGGTGGCTTGCATAGCTTAGTTGAGCTAGTGCTAGAATAGATTCGCCATTTGTTTTACTAATCAACTTGTCTAGTTGAGTTTGTAGAGAATTTTAAATAGGCTATTCACCCCCCTCTAGCCATTTGGACCTTTCAGGAGGCCAATCCATGATCTCCCCGAGGGTGATGCTCCATATGACGGATGGGGCAGGATTAGCGAGGCACAGCACTACGTTCCAGCACCACCTTACACAGCGACAAAGCTTATGGAAACGAGGGAGGGTAACCAACCTTTTAGTGGTGTTCCTAACTATATGGATGTGAGCATGACTGATATGGCTGTTTGTGACATAGGATTGCAGATGTGCAGAAACTCATTGTATAACCATGAGAACAGAATTCTAAGGAAGGGTATGGTATACGATACAATGTTAGAGATGACGCTCTTTCTTGGACTATGCTATGTACCACCATAGGCCGTATGTTGTGACTCATTCAGATAGGAAGGTTAGGTATCACATTAGATGGAAGGCTAGCTTCCCTTGAACGTGGAAGTCAAATGCAAGGAAGAAACTGAGTGATGGTAAGTGGAGAATTAGTAGTGTGGTCCAACCACACACATGCATGAGTAACTAGAGAAACAAATATCATCCACAGTTGACTACAACTTACCTTGATCGTCGTATATTGGGGCTTGTTGATAAGGATAATGACATCTCGGTGTCATACTTACAAAGCTCCATATTACTTTTGGTTAAATATGATGTGAAGTATGGAAAGGCTTGGCAGACGAAGCAGCTTCCTTTGCGATCTGATGGGGTAGCTAGGAGGAAGCTTATAATAGAGTTCCTCGAATATTTTGTGCAATGCATCACTACAACCCAGACATGTGATGGTTCATTGACACTACAGGGATGTATTTCAAGAACCCGTTAAGGCATGTTCTGTATCGTGTGTTTTGGTTCTTTAGACAGACACAACATGCATTCTAGTTTTCTCGGCCAGTAGTCCTTGTTGATGGCATATTTCTAACTATAAAGTATAGGGGCACCTTGATGATGGCAGCTGCAGTTGACCCCGAGAACCAGATTGTACCCATGGCTTTTTCTTTGGCAGAGGGAGAGAACAATAACTCCTAGTCATGGTTCATGTGGCTACTCCGAGTACATGTGCTTGGCCCATCTCGAACTGTCTATTTGATATCCGATCGTCATGTAGGCATTCTTAATGCTGCAATAGAAGACATCGACGGGTTTCCTCGTCTAGTGCATAGATGGTGCATGCAACATTTTGTTGTTAATTTTTGGTGGCGTTAGAGGAAGAAGGAGGTTTGTGACATGGTAAAGGCTTTGTGTTGTGTACGTGTAGAGCACAAGTTCAAGGAGACAAGGGCTCAACTAGACAAAGTGATGAACCAGGCAGGCAAGGCATGGTTACTGGAGCAGATGGAATAGAAGGCTAAGTGGGCACTAGCATATGATGAGGGGGCTTGGAGGTATGGACTCATGACCTCTAATTCTTCAGAGTTTTTTAACTGTGTTTTCGCTAGAGTGTGATCATTGCCACTGTTCAGAATTGTTGAGTACTCCTTTTAGAAGTGCAACAGATATTTTGTCAACAGGTATGAACTTGCACAGAGGAATATGGTAGAGCATGGGCATTTTGGAAAGGCTGGGCAAGAACATTTGAATGAGGTAGAGGAATTGGCAAAGGAGCATACCGGTGATGCATATGGACAAGAACGACAATTGTTCAGTGTGTATGCTAAGGGTGGAATAAGTATGAGCGGCGAATGGTATGGTGGCCACAACTACCGAGTGGATCTTGCAAGAGTCGAGTGAAGTTGCAACATCCCTTATATAATGCATGCCTCTTGCTCTCACATGATCATGGCCTGCAGACTCCACGGATATGACCGCACCATTCCTCCCTATATGTCCCCATTGTATCTCCGTTCGAACACACTAAGTGTTTGGGAACGGAGCTTTGAGCCATACATGGACCCGTCTCAGTGGCCCCCATACCATGGTCCAGACTAAGTGCCACATCTAGACTTAAAGGAAGTCAAGAAGGGTCAAAGGAAGAGGAAAAAACTAAAGGGTGACATGGTTGCTATGAGAGGATACGGTGAGGACACGTATGGTGGGGGCGATTTCAATGAGACCCGTGGTCGTAACCTTTGCTCGATTGCAAAGAACTTGGCCATAAGGCTAGTAGAGGGCATCAGGTACCATACTATTTAGTAATAATATTATACCATTTGTTATTTTCTAATAACCTGGTCGTACTATTTTATATTTATTTTTCCATACTGTTGTACATCTTATTTTCATAAACCCATTATTACATTTGTATCTAATCATATTTTGTTTCAGTTTTTACAAGATGCCTCCGTGTCAAATGGCCGGTCTGATGCCACACCTGGAGTTCCCCCTTCTTGAGAGGGAGTACAACGACACACACCAAGCACACCTTCTGACTGACATAGGAGGCTAAGCTTGTAGTTCCTTTGAGACCTCAGATGAACATCAGATAGGTACAATGGGACAAGCATTACACGTCGTTCCTCGAGCTAGTTCACGTTGTGCTGTGCAGTCTTTTGCCCCTTGATCTAGTACTACTCACGACACTAGTGGACAAGTTAGACATTCTTTTAACTTACATTTTGTTTATAGTATTTGTTATTTTATAAACATTGTCGTATCTAATAATGATAATTGTTTTTTATTTCAAATCACAAGTGGAGGCCTAAGACACACACCCTCCACCTACCTTGTGGTGAGATGACGCTTACCATGCAAGGTGTGAAGGCTTTCCTTTGTCTCCAGTTGGGTGGATTGCCTATGATAGGTGTGGTTGAAAGCCCAAGTTTGGTTTTGGTAATTAATGATACCAAGTTGCTAATACCTTGTGTTTAAGTGATTTGAGTTAGGCATAGCAACACATGTGATGAAGGTGCATGGTGGCATAGAAAGGTGGCCACATGATCACAAACGGATGAAGCATGATGTGGAGATCATGATGATAGACAAGGAAGAAAGTGATCAATGCAAAGGTATAAACATAGGGTTTTGCTTTTGCCGGTCTAAGTTGAGTAGAGAAGTGGTTGACCAGATTTAGGATAGATAGCCGACTATCAAGAGGGGAAATCACGGTCATCTCTCGAATCAAGTGCTACTAGGTCCATATCTTGAGCATATGCATTAGGATCTAGTAAAGTGCTAACCAAACTCCTTTGGGTAAAATGTTTGTGAAAAGCTAACACACATGCACTTTGGTGGTGGACACATGTTGGTGTTAGCACATTTGCAAAGGAGGTGGAGTTCATAGGGTTGAGAGGGGTTTGAGTTCCTCTCTCCCTCCCACCGAGCTTGCTCAGCGGGATTCGACGCTTTTGAGAAAATTAAGTGCATATTTTCTATTGCGCTGGTGGGAAATTTAGAGAAGTCGCAAGAGTCCTTCTCACTAAGAAACACTCACCGGACGCAGTGCACGGAGGCACCGAACGTTGGCCTTTAGTATCCGGTGTGCTGTCAGAATCTGTCCTAAGCAGCAGACGCACTGTGTATGAGACCGATGAGTACCGAACACTGTGTACCCACTCCGGTGCCCCAAGTCCGGTGAGGTCGTGAGTTTGACAAACTCTCTGCGTACGAGACCGATGAGTACCGAACACGTCTGATGCTTACTTGGTCGCGTTCGGTGGTCTGCAGGTGACCGTTAGAGTTTGACGCGCGAGATTCAAAGATGGACACGTGGCTAACTCTAGAGGACCAGACGCAGAGGGTCGAGCGTCTGGTGGCTCCCTGCTGAGCGTCCGGTGCCCCCGATTTCAGCCTAGTGACAGAGCCAACGGCTCTATCTCTTTGAGGGGCTTATAAATAGAAGGTGGCTGGCTTTGGGGGGTTCTCTCTTGCACATTTGATTACTTTTAGGCATACATTTGAGCTAGAGAACACTCCCTCCGCTCATCTCCTTGCTTGATTGCTAATCTTAGTGAGATTGAGTGAGATTCAGGTGCATCGCATTGAGAGTTGCATCTAGTGGCACTTGATTCTTGAGTTTGCTGTGGATTTTTTGTTACTCTTGGGTGTTTCTCGATGCCCTAGATGGCTTGGAGCAGCGGTGGTGTTGAGCTCGTGATTGGAGATTGTTTCGAGCCTCACCGAGTTATTTATGAGGGGTTCTAGGGCCTTCCCCGCAGGAGATTGCAATTGGTTACTCTAGTGGATTGCTCGTGGCTTGGAGGATCCACATCTTGGAGTGGATGTGCGGCACCCGCTGAGGGTTTGGCTTTGGATTGCTAATTAGCTCGTGATCCATCAAGTGGGTGTATCGCCACAACGAGGAGTAGCTTGCCGGGAAGCAAGTGAACCTCGGTAAAAAAATCTTGTATCATCTCTTGCTGAGGTCTCTCTTGTGATTGTGTATGTGAATGATTGGGTATATCTCATCTCTACAATGTCGGTATAACAATCACTCTCTTCTCTTTACATACTTGCCTATCTTGTTAGTTGTTTAGCTTGTGTAGCTTAGTTCTTGTTTAGAGTAGAGTTGTTGTGTAGCCTTCTCTAGTTTTTGTTGTTTAGTGTTTAGCCTAGTGCTAGAATAGCTTCGCCACTTATTTTACTAACTCACTTGTTTAAGTAAAGTTTGTAGAAGATTTAAATAGGCTATTCACCCCCCCTCTAGCTATTTGGACCTTTCAGTGGTTGACCCAGATCGGTGGAGGGAGACTATGTACTAGTTCTGTGGCCACTTGCCTCATGACGATGCCGATGCTAGGAAACAGAAGTAAGAGACCTTGTACTGTACCTTCAACATTTGTCTAATTGTGTATAATTTTAATTATCTAAATGTGTTTTCTCAATTGCAGGAAAAATCCTCTGGTGTGAAGTCCCTGTGGATCTTGGAGCGCTTCGACCACTTGGAAGAAGGGGCAGACGAAGAGTAGATCCAGAGATACGCATGAGTGTGGTTGTGGTACTTCCTCGGATCTTTCCCGTTCCCTGATGCCTCAGGGAACACCATCAGCTGGATCTTCATTGATATTCTATGCTAGCCATGGGAGAATATTGTGGTGTACAGCTGGGGCAGCGCTGTCATTGCATGGACATACAGATAGCTATGCGAAGGCTGCCGCCAAAGCACGAGGAGTGCATCACTTGGTGGTTGCTCCTAAGCTGCAGGTTTGGTGCTGGGAGAGATTGCTCGTTGGACAGCCTATGCTCAATGGTTTGTCGGTAAGTATTTGAGTTATAAAACTTGTACAAGTTTATTAAAAACTAACCCTTAATGCATTGTCATAATCTAATACTTAACTGTCTATCATACAGTTTTGGGAGGGCCAGAATACATCACCCACAGCTCTATACATTAATGTGGGCGTACACCCGGTCACTAGCAATGCTCGCCGCAAGTATTAGGAGTACAGTGACCTACTTGAGTGCCAGATGCAGCACCAGGTTAGTAACTTGATACTAAACACATGTGAAGTTTCAAATATTTAGATTGATAATTGATTTAGTTGTCGTTCAGGTTACTTGGTGTCCTTGGGAGGCTCCAGAGCTTAATGGATACCTAAGTCCTGCCTGCTTCAGGGAGTCCACCAAGTACCACTGCGACGTGCATCTAATTTTCTTCCACGTGAAGGAGATTCACTTACCCATCAGGGTTTGCAGATAGTTTGGAAGACATGTTGCTTGCCCACCACCACAGTACTCCACCAGTTAGAAATTTCATAGGTGATTTCTCATTCATAACAACATTTAAATTGTGAGATGTGATAGCTCAATTTTAATATGATTTTGTAGCAGGTACACATGGAGAAAAAGGTACATGGAGAAGGATTGGCGTATCACACACCGCCATCCTATGGGGTTGTGGACGAACAAGCAGCCTATACCGCTCGACCATGGTCCTCAGCATGACCAGGAAACCTTTGATGAGTACCTGTGTTTGTTGCACAGGTCCATGTAGATACATATCAGGGGACCCTAAACAGAAGAAGGGGTTGAGGAGGATTCTGAGGAGGAAATCATCAAAAACATGTACGACACTATTACACGAAGGGAGACACAACTCCAGAGGGCCCCTCTACAACTATACGTGGTAAGATGCTTCATATATATATTCACTGGTATAAAACTACTTCATTCTTACTATGTTACTAAACCAAATTAATGTATGCATAGGCCATGCAACTCTCACGGTTGTCTAATGAAGCAGTGTTTAGACTGCACGAGTATAGAGACAAGGGTCCTAGAGTGCTAGTGTCTTTCGTGCAGGTATAGAACTACTCATTTAATAAAATGACTTGGTACTTATAAAAATAAAATCACTTGATACTTATATTTGCTTGTTCATGGATTAATTGCAGAAAGTCAGAAAGAGCTATAGGAAGCTTGCCCAGAAGTTGAGTTGCATGGATACTCCGTTGGAGTTTCTAGAGTCCACATAGTCTAGTTACACTACTTCTGGATAAGTCAAAACACCAATGGGTTCTTCTCAGGTACCGACAGGTGCCACTTCGGCCGTATGCACCCTAATGCACTACAGTCACGGCAAGGGGCCTGCAGTGGACGAGGAGGAGGAGGAAGAAGAAGAAGAAGAAGAAGAGGATGATGATGATGCTCCGGGGTTCCACATTCACCACCATGACGTGATTGTTTCCTCAGAGCTATGGGATGCCCTATTTAGTACACAGGGACATGTACAGGTAACCATATGTACCTTTTCAATTCAATATTTTGTATATACTAACCATGAACTAGATTGATCCAAAGCTATTTTGTTTGTTTTATCCTTAGGGTACGAGTGGTACATAGGCTCCTCCTCACCAAACTCGGCAATGCCAACGTGACTACACCGACGTTGGGTACACTCCTAACGTGTTACCCACAGACCCGAGGAGACAGAGGTGGCGTCAGTCTCCTTTCACTCCAGGAGAGTAGGAGCACCGTTTAGATCCATTAGGAGCAGTAAAACATTTGTCATACTTCATAGACTTAGGTGCAGACATTTGTTATTTGTCTAGTTATTAAACTCATGTCAAACATTTGACATTTCTCTAGTTATTAAACTTATGTGAAACTTTTATCATTTCTCTAGTTATTAAACTTATGTGAATCTTTTGTTAGTTGTCATTTCTCTAGTCATTAGACTCATGTCATATTGAAGCTGAATAACGTTGTGTACTTAGTTGTATCGAAGTGGCAAGAGCTAAGAAGCTCAAACCAGCTTCGGCCCTGTCGCACCATAGCTGGTTTGCCGCCATAGCTATGGCACGGCAAGGCCAGAGCTGGTTTGACCTCTCAAGCTCTTGGCACAGTGGTCAGAAGTTTCTATCTCTTGGCAACCCTAAACATTAGCTACATCTACAACAAAAATTAGGGTTTCATCTAGTAGAGAAGTAGAGGTCCCTCTAGTTTATCTAGTTCTAGTTCTAGTTCATCTAGTTCTAGTTCTAGTTGTCTAGTTGTAGTCTAGTTCTAGATCTAGTTCATCTAGTTCTAGATCTAGTTGGTCTAGTTCTTCGTGTTCTTCATCTAGTTCATCAAGTTGTAAAGGGATAGAGGAGGAGAGAGCTGAGGAGGAGTCGGATCTGTCGGATCTTCCTCAACATTGTATTTTTGTAGCATTTGGTTCGTCACTTAGCAATCTCCAGGTTCTTTAATTATTATTCCTAAGTTCAGTTCTTTATTTTATTCTTACTTCATTATACTTACTTGATCTCCGTTCATATTGAGTGCTCTAGTTATTCTAGATAATTAGAGTAGTAAACGATAGTGTAGACGTGGTGTCTAGGCTTTAGTTTACCTGAGTTTGCGCCCAATCCCACGGATAGTTGTGGTAGCCTCAGGGGTGACAGCCCTGTCAGGCCTTTGTATTCCACCATGTTCGGGTTGGTATTTCGTAGAGCTTTTGGCAGCCCTCTCCCGACTACTTTCTTCCCAGTCTTATATGAGAGTTGGAAAGGACCTGCTGCTCCATGGTAAGTATAGTATACTAAGCCTGATCTTGATCACCCGATCAACTTAGAAAACTCTAGAAGGTTCCTCTCTACCCATGAAAAATATATATATATCTTTCTTCTCTTATCTTTATCCTTGGACGACCTTTGATTCTCTAGTACACTTCATGTTCCCCATGGAAATCGATACTCTGGAATACTTCTAGGTGAAAGCTACATCGGTATCTGTGCACTTGTGGATTTTTCTGTGTGCTTTTAAAATACCCACCAAAAATCTTGAAAAACTCCAAAATGATAGTTGATCAAAGAATGAGTAGCATAGTGCTCGACTTAACTATTATATCTTTCAACTACCCAAGACCTAAGTGATAGCTATAAGCTCTATGGTAAAAGGTAATACGGGTGAGTTTTGAGTTAGAATAGTTCACTCTAATTCAGAGGAGAGTTCTTGTTTGAATGCATCTGTACTTGTGAGGCGTGAAAGTATTGTAGCAACTCCTGATCCATCATTGAGTCTATCTTTGCTCAGGGACGAGCAAAAGGTGAGCTTGGGGGAGTTTGTTGACTGTAGATAAGTACTCTTTTTAACCATCAACATAGCATGAGAAAGGACTTAAATCAGAATACTATCTAGCTATCGGGGTTATCACTAACAAAATTCCACAAGTTTTGGTGATTGTCTATTTCTGCAGGGGGTTATCGGAATAAGAACAAAAGGAGGTCCACATGTAAGATTTACATAGAGATAATATGTGAAACGTCAACTTAGAAATACTCTAGAAGACTCGGGAACACACCACTTGAAAGGTGGGGCCCACCTGCCATAGGGTAGGGGCGGATGACCCACCTTGTCAGGGGCGGCCGCCTAGGGGGCAGAGCCAATCAGGCTCCACCTTGTGGATCCTACCTCCACCACCTTTGAGGAGTAATCTTAAGCGTACATTTAAGTTGGTTTCATCCAAGAGCTATGGTGCTTCCTAGGGGGCTATAAATACAAGCCTGACTCCCTCTGGAGAGGAGTTCATAATTCTCTAAGAAGATCAAGAGAAGAATAATTATACATAGAGCGGTCCCTCGAATGGATCTGTCTCTATAGGGTTCTTAGCCACCATCTCAATTAGATCTCTATAGTTTCATAGCATAGCTACATAGGAATAGATCTAGAAGGAGTCAAGTTAATCTTGAGGTCCGGATCCATCTTTAGTTATTTGTAAACTCTTATTCTCTTTGTTATATTTATATTAGTTCTTGCTACAATGAATGTGACTTTGATCTATTTGATTATATCGGAATTGACTTTATTCTATTTGTTTATGTTCTCAACTATATTGTTATTAGTCTACTTTGATTATATGCTTAGCGTAGTTAGATTAGAATTATGTTTATGCATCAGAGCATATAGCGCTTACTCAATAGGCCGATAGGTAAGTGATAGATATTGTGTAGGCAAGGTGCCTAGACCGTATTTATCTACGATTACCCCTTATAGTCCAGAGCTTGAGGTAGATCGTGGGAATGACTGTCCTGTTGAGTCCTTTGTATTCCTTCTCCCAATTATAAGGATTGTAGAGCACCATTTTTATAGGGAAGTGTTTGCTATGTTCATGATCTTTCTTGTTAGTATCACTATGCATAGATATAACCTTTTCTAGTGATGATGCTAGGTGTACTTGATAGTATAGTTAGAATACTTAGGATTTATTCTTGTAGATTGTCCTAATACCATGCTAGTGCTATAGACATAGAGAAATCTAATTGAGATGATTATCATGTTTATTATATGGCTATGAATTCCTATTTTTCATCTGTCACTTATTATTCGTATTCATATATTTATCTTATGTGACACTTACCCTCCATGAGAGATAGATAAAGACATGGTTAAGGTCTCCATGATTACATGCAGTGCTCATTGCTCATTATCCATTGCAAGTCCCTTCCTAGTGGTAAAAATATAAATAACGATACATGGTGTAACACGCCTAGTGTTAGCTTGCATGTTAACCATGAGCATTGCATCAACATAAGCATCATCATACTCACTCATGAGCATCATACCATGATCACATGTCATTTGGTGTATACACTATGTGATTGAATGACTTATATGGCTTGTAATATGTGTAAGTCATGTATGACCAATGTATACAATTGCACATTGTATTCCAAAATACTTTATTCATGTTTAGAATATCATTTTGAACAAAGTTTATGTTGGAGGTCTCACCCAAAAATGCCCCTAAGTCATGGGTAACCCTAGGTTGACCTAGTTGACCCCCAAACCTCTTTTTAAAGATCTTTTATGAAATCAGCGTTAGATACCTTGCTTGTAAATGACATCTAAAGCAAAGTTGTAGTAAATTTTATAAGCTACAAAAGTTGTGCTGGTGTCTTTTCATGAAAAAGCTTGGAACACACTCAAAAATTGCTCAAAAGGCAGAAACCAGTGCTGTTTCCAACATAGTCGATTTTGGCTAAGTCTGGATTCTGCAGTTTCGAGGTAGGATACTTGGGACGTTGTAGTTTGAAATCTAGGCCGAACCAGACTTTGATCCTTTAAGCAATCTTGTAGAACTTGTGTAGCTCTATCCATTGGGACAAATCCGAGCCAAAACCACGGAGTGGATCGCGAGTAAATTGTCGATGAAGATCAGGTTTCAGTCACTGTCGACGGCGACTGAATCGCCCGATTAACTTTGGACAGAGCGTCACCCGCCGCCACGTGTCCAGCCGCCTGTCGGCCGTACGTCGACAGCGACCCCACCTGTCAGCTTGGACGACGCCCTCAAGTCACCACGTACCACCTGGACGCCTCAGACGCGCCCTTCACCCCTCCAGCGCTCCACATTGCGCCCGCCATCGTTCTCGGTGAGCTCCGCTGCACTTCGGCGAACTCTCCCAGCCGCACCACCGCGTCCCGAGCCAAGCTGCCTCGCCCAGAGCTCCGCCTCGATGTCCTCTACCATGACATCCACCACTTTTCCTTAGCTGAGCACCGGTGAGGTCACATTGCCAACTCCGTCGCGAACTCTACCTCGCCTAGAGATCACCGACAACGTGGCCAGACCTCTCTGGTTCACCTCTGGCCGTGATTCTTCTTCCTACAACTTCGACTTGCTTCCATCTTGGTCGTCCGCAACCTCTACTGACCCCAATACGCCGGCGTACCGCCGCGCAGCGCCGCGGCTCCGCCATTCTCGACGGCGAGCACCCTAGAGTCCAGTAGAGCGTGAGCCATGTAGGTCAACAGGTTCGCCGTGATGTGAGGAACACGTAGATGCCCTCAGTTTCCCCGGAGACCTCGCCGCCGATGAGATCTCCGGCAGCCGAGCTCGCCCCTGCTCTGTGTGTCGCTGACGAGTGGGACCCCTCTATCAGCCACTAATCCCCTCTCCCCCTATTTCTGTTTTTGGCAGATTCAATGCTATTCTTGGAAAATTCATAACTTGAGTTAGGCAGATCCAAATGGAGTGATTCCAATTTTGTCAGATCCTTGAGTTAGTCTAGTTTTTAATAAAAATATGAAACATGCCATGTTTTTGCAGAAACAAATAGATATGATTTAATCCTTGATAAAACGAAGGTAATTATATCTTGAGATCTGTAAGTCCTATCACCATGCAAATTTAGAAGATTGTTACCTATGCTATGTATAGGCTCCGATAAATTTCTCATGATTTTTGGATGCCTGTTGGTAAAGTTATAAATATCCTTTGTTTAAATAGGAGTTTCTTGTGGTATTTTTAATAAATAGAGTGTGACTCCTTTTAGGATGGAACCGGCTGGGTGATGTAATCATGTAAAAGCAAAGCTAAGAAAATTCTGAAATCTGTTGTTTGACACATTTTGATAGGGTTTCACATTTATGCCTTTAATGCCATTGTTAGCTTGTCATTTTTGTATCTCACAATCTGCATGTGCAAGAGCCATGAAAATTTTACAGTAACCTTGTGGTAGCCTAGATAGCTTGCTGTAAGTTTCCTGGGAGTTTTGGAGCACTTGCACTACATGATCATTAATTCACCTTAATAATCAAATAAATAGAAAAGGGGATGATAAAAATGAGTTAAAACCTTGCCATGATGTTTTATGATGTTTCTTAGACATACTCTAGCTACTGGTATTTTTTGTTTGAACCAATGTTACATTCTTAATATGTGTTAAAATATTAATTTGCTATTTATGCCTTGTCTAGAGTATATTCTGTGTAGCTGATAGAAATTACTTAAGAACTGCTTGAAGATGAAGTTTACTAGAAACCTTGTCTATAACAAACTTGTAGCTAACTTACTAATCTACTTTGTGTCCAAATTGCATGACATTTGGCTGAGTAGTTTAAATGATGTGATTGTTACAAGTAACAGCTGTGAAGTGCTTATTCTCTGGAAGACTTTGTCTGTTTTAGTCTATTTTGGTTGGGAATCTTTCTGTCATGTCTAAAAGAGAATCGTAGAAAATTTGTTGAGCTTTCCAGAAAGTACTTACTTGCTTAGTTTGGCCAACTGATGACGAAGTTATAGCCAAAACTTATGACTACCCAGTCTATCATGACACCAGTGATTGAGAAAGAGTAGCTAAGGTTGATTTGCTTGTCTAGTTAGCCTCTCTACCAGAGAAGAAGTATGCACTTACTTGTTATTCATGATCCTCTTAATTTTTGAAGCTTGTGCTTATGTTGTACCTGGTTTTAAGTTCATTTGGCCACTCATCATGACATCATGCATCATATGTGCATTCCCTATGTTTATCGCCTTTTCATGCATACATAGGTGTACCCAATGGCGTGACGGTCCTGGAATTCACACCACCCGAGCCGGAGGAGCAGCAAAGGGAGCCACCTCAAGGAGAAAGATCTGAGGAGGAGGAGGAGGATCTACCAGAGTTCCCCGACCACCGTGCTTCCACCTACGTCGAAGGCAAGCCCCGGAGCATTATAAGACTCCTACTATTTTTGTTATCATGTCCAGCTGTCAATTGACTATGGTTATGTATTGTTGCATTAAGTGTTAGGCGTTGATATGATAACCTTGCTGCATAAAGACTACCTTGTCCACTTCATACCTCACCTGAGTAGGTCCAAGATCGAATTAATGCTTAGCCATGCTTAGCTCGGTAGAAGCCGGGTGATTTCGTGTCACCTGCGAGAGATAGGTGGATACTTGATCACGGTTGGCTATATTTGCTATCATAGAAATATCCATGTGCTATTAATGAAATGAGACCAGGCGGGATGACGATGGTGAAGCAATAAGGCATGGAGGTCTTGGGTGTGGATCTATCCCCGTCTGTGTCGTTTAAGGACTGATGCGCTGTACGTCCTCTTGTCATGTTGAACGCATGCCTAACACTTAGTTGGCTGGATAAATCGTTCCGACCGTGAAGCCTACGAGTGCAACTCAGGCCGGATACCCTGTTCTGTATGAGTGCGCACCCCGGTTGGTAGCAAGGATGTGCGGGGAGTCAATGGCGTAAGACCGAGGTGTCAGGTTAGAGTCCTGACCCTGGCAGATTGGCGGTCGCTGGGGGTGCGGCACTGTACGGACCCGCGAATTGGTCCGGAGTTGTGCTAAAGGTGATCCGAGCTGCCCTCGTGAGGTATGCTTGAGTGAGTGCTAGGAATAGTCCTCCAGCTGGATAGGAATCGATTCGAATCGCCGTCTCTCCCGGATAGTGAGAACTTGACTCGAGCAACGGCAACGTAGAATTCACTAAATATACTTATAGGTTATGATGAGAATGATGATGGCTATGTGATAATCTGGATATGGTTATTATTGTGATGCTTAAATATTCAAGTGTATGCTTAGCACAGGTGCTAATCTAGTGGATAGCTGCTTAAGTAACGAACTTGCTGCTGAAAATGTTATAAAAGGTTATTAAAAAACTAAAGCTTTTATGCAAAATGTGTGTCAAACCAGCCCACAATTATGAGCCTTGCATACTCCTTGGTGTCACTTTATTTCTAGTTTATGATGGGTAAGTCTAGTTGAGTACATTCTCGTACTCTGGGTTTTATTTACCCTTGTTGCAGATGATGTCGTGTATCACGGCTATTGTGCTAACTGTCACCATCCGGCTGCGGATGATGAATAGATCTCGGGCAAGATCACTTCTACTATGTTTGGTTGTGCTTTTGTTGGGATGATCTTGGAGCTGGCATGTAATTAAACTAAGTGCATGTGTTGTTTCAAAAACTACTTTGCTTCGGCTACTGAACCTTGTTGTAATAACTTTATTTGAACTCCGATGTGTATGTAAAACTATGTTCTATGATGAATGGTTGTAATCTGTAATGGAGATGCTTGATCATGTACAATCTTGGTTGTATGTTGGTTGAATTGAGATCTTTTGAGGTTTCGTCGGACTACCGGGTTTTGATGGGTTCAAGTCCATTGGCTTGACTACTCTCGTGGTCGCTAATTCACTTGAATTCTTATAAATTGGACGGTTCTGTTACAGCTGGCATCGGAGCAAGATTAAGCATTTAACCATCATAGATGTTTTTAAAAACAAATGAATTTGTTTTTCCCAAAACTAATTGGTAAATTAGACTATACCTAGGGCTGTTTTAAAATGAGTGAACAAAACATAACATGCCAGTGGTCATACCCTTTATGCCTGCTTAAGGACTCCTAGGTGGCTTAGTACTACTAACAAGGGGGTTTTCCTTTTCGTCATCCATATGGCGTGTAATAATATGGATGCCACTTACTTAAGTGGTAATGAATGGATCATATACCTCTACGCCACGGTAAGCAATGTTTTCCTTTCGTTGTCGATACGGCGTGAAATTGTATGGATGCCACTTGCTTGAGTGGTAATGTATGGATCTATATGCCTCTACGCTATGGTAAGTGTGAGCTGTGAGGGCATGACCGTCCAACCGTCGGTCTAGGGGAGTGTTAGCTATGGTTACTGGAATATTTACATGTTGTGCACATGTATATATGAAGGTACTTAATTGTGGGTAGTTTGTGCAACCGTGTATACATATTTGGTGTATATATGGGTGTACTTCACAAGGGTAGTGTGCTGCGATATATGTTCAGGGATATATATCGAAGTACTTAGCTTGAGTTTAGAAGATTAGACTTTCATTTCTGCACATATACTCTTGTAGGGTTGGGCTAAAATGAATTTTCTGCAGGTACACTAACAGCAAAATGTGTAGACCGTGTAGTTACGTATAAAGAGAGCACGTATGTATGCCACCGACTATACCACTAGAATTTTCTTTTCTAGGGATGGTAAGGACGTATGGAACGTGCATGCATCATGAATCATTCATACATCCCTTTATGTACTACTTAAATGCTTGTAAATCTAAAACTTGTACCTAATTATCTTTCCTTGTAATTAATTTTTCCTTACTCAAGTTGTGGTCTTTCCTACAGATGGCAGCCCCACATGCAAGTGAAACTTGCCTAGACATGTTTGGCACTCCTACTTTATTGTGGAGGGTGTTAAGTTCAGTGGAATATGGGGAACCACCCTAGTATACTTGGATAGAGGCCGAGCATGTAGGATCTTTGCCTTGGGTAGATGTCCAAATTACAGTTCCTCCTTGTCCAAATAACCCACAGTGGCTAGGATGAATAGTGGAGTCTGATGGCCAAACTCGACTTTGGTGATGAGCTAGTCAAAGGCCCAGCTGGATCTTTTCCTAAAGTGAGTGTAACTGACACCTTTGTATCCTAGATAGGAACTGAGCCCCTAGAGATGAGAGAAACTATACTAGGATATAGCTCTAGCCCCGCCATGAGTGCCATGCTGGCGGTACTCAAGCTGTACTATGTAGGCCAAGACACCTATGTAGAAGCCATGCTAGTGCTTCAGCAAGCCCAAGCTGGGCAGCACAAATTGTGCAAGCGCGTGCGCAAGCACCGCAAAGCCTTTAGTGATGCACAAGCTGAAATTCAAAACTATCATACTGCTTTGCTAGCCCGCTGCAACCAAGTTAAAAATGCAGTTAGAGAGCGCAATGAGGCACAAGCGCACATGATGCAAATGACTAGAGAGCGAGATGATGCTATGCGCTTGGCTGAAAATAGAGAAACTGCTAGAGTTAGAGCCTTGTTCCAAGCTGAGGTTAGAGCGCAAGAGCTGATTCATAGGATTGCTGAGCTACAGTTAGATGTCCATCACCTAAGCAATGTCATAAATCCTATTCCACACCCTGTCCCCATTAATCATGAAGAGGACCCTAGTGAGGAAGATCAGGATGATGGCATAGTCTCTAACGAAGAATCTGAGGAAGATCTATAGTCTAGCAATGGTTTTCGTATTTATGTACCAGCTCCTGTCTTTTTATGTATTGGACATGTAATCTGAATTTTTAGTTGAGACACTATGTATTTGGCTAGGATGCCCTTCTTGTAAGACTTAATCTGTGACAATGACCTTATGTAACCATATGCACTTGTATGTGATGCTCCATGTTTATGTTGAGCTTAAATAAGTTCCAGCAATGTCTTTAATCCCTGTGAAATCATGTGGTTGTGAATGATCGCAAGTGTAACCAATATCATGGATGCTGTTCACTTGTTGTAATGGATTATTGTGCCCTGTATTATGTGGATTTATTTCAGTAAATTCTGTATGGCATCAATTGAAATTCATTGGCAATTATTCTTGTCATCCTAAACGATCGCTTGGTATACCTTGTGCAGATGGCGCGTAATACTCGTTCCGGCCACAATGAGGTGCCGCCACCACCACCACCTCCCCCGCCTACGCCTGCTGAGCTCCTAGCAACTCTTGTTGAGGGCCAGCGGATGCTAAATGAAGCTATGCAAACCATGGCACAGCAGAACCAGGGTGGTCGCCATGCCCGCCAAGGCGGAGAAGCGAATGAGTATAGTAATTTCAAGGATTTTCAGGACACCAAGCTACCAGTTTTCAAGGAGGCCTCTGAACCTCTAGAAGCCGATGAATGGCTCAACAGTCTTGAGCAGAAGTTTTGCTTGCTGAGGGTGACTGAGGAGCTGAAGATGCAGTATGCAGCACACCAATTGGATGGCAAAGCAGGTGTTTGGTGGAGCCATTATAGGACCAGCTTGCCTGCCAATGCTGTTGTAACCTAGGACCAGTTCAAAACTGCTTTCAAGGACACTTATATTCCGTAGAGCTTAATGACCATCAAGCCTATCGAGTTCATGAACTTAACTCAGGGCACCAAAAGTTTGACTGAGTACGGACTTGGGCCCAAGCTGTCCAAGAATATGGCTGGTAACAAGAGTACCACCTTTAATGAGTTTATGAGTGATGCTTTGACTCAGGAGAACTCTAATGCTATCTATGCTGCATCCAAGAACCGCAAGAGGGCCTATGAAGCGGGTCCTTTGTAGTCGAAGGCTCCAGTGACAAGTAAGCTGGCCTACCGCCCACCCAATGCTGTGACAAGGTACAGGCCACCGCAGAAGAAGTCAAATGTGAAGACGGGAGTTCGCAAGTCTTTCACAGTTGCTCTTCCTAGAGGTGCCACAGGTCAAGGGAGTCCCAAAACTCCCCCTGATAACTGTCTCTGCTTCAATTGCAAATAAGTTGGTCACTGGGCAAGGGATTGCCCTTATCCTAAGAGGACTTCTGCAGCTGGGGTTAATACTCGTACCGGCCAAGTGCACTATACCACCGTTGAAGAAATCCCCGAAGGTGAAGCGATTACGGCTGGTATGTTTCTTGTCAACCAACATCCCACGGTTGTCTTGTTTGATTCCGGAGCTTCGCATTCATTTATGAGTCAAGCATTCACATCTAAGCATGGACAACATGTAGTTGATCTTGACAATGGCAAGTTTTGCATTAGTGCTGCGGGTAATCAAATCTCTACAAATCAATTAGTGAGGGATGTACATATTGCCATTGAAGGGCGTAATTATTCAGCAAATCTAGTGATTTTGCCGGGGTTGGGAATAGATGTTATTCTAGGAATGAAGTGGATGAGTGACCATGGAGTGCTAATAGATACCTCAACAAGGGTAATCATGTTGAGGGAGCCTGATAGTAAAGAAGCTTTCTTAGTTCAACTTCCTAGAAGCGACGACATCCGTCATGCTGCAAATGCTATCATACCACTCACTATGGCAGAGATTCCTGTAGTATATGAGTTTCTGGATGTTTTTCCAGAGGATTTGCCCGGGTTGCCTCCGGACAGAGACATAGAGTTTAAAATTGATCTAATTCTGGATACCGCACTTATCTCTAGAAGGCCATATCGAATGCCACCCAATGAATTGGTAGAATTGAAGAAATAATTGCATGAACTCCTGGAGAAAGGTCTTATTCGGCCTAGTTCATCTCCATGGGGTTGTCCGGCTCTCTTTGTCAAGAAGAAGGACAAGTCTCTACGTATGTGTGTAGACTATCGTCCGTTAAATGCCGTGACTGTCAAGAACAAGTATCCCCTGCCTCGTATTGATATTCTATTTG
The DNA here is from genome assembly GCF_000003195.3 of Sorghum bicolor. Taxonomy (NCBI): domain Eukaryota; kingdom Viridiplantae; phylum Streptophyta; class Magnoliopsida; order Poales; family Poaceae; genus Sorghum; species Sorghum bicolor. The sequence goes on along the minus strand of NC_012875.2, from coordinate 15,903,185 downwards.
ACCAATTAGACAAGGCTAAGGAATTCTCCAAGATTGATCTGATGTCTGGATATCATCAAATCAAGATCCGGCCTGAAGACGTTCCTAAAACGGCTTTCTCTACCTCGTATGGGTTGTATGAGTATTTAGTCATGTCCTTTGGTCTGACTAATACCCCTGCTCATTTCATGTACCAAATGAATTCGATGTTCATGCCTGAACTGGATAAGTTTGTGGTGGTGTTCATCGATGATATATTGGTGCATTCTGAAAATGCCCAAGACCATGAGAAGCACCTTCGGATTTACTCACTAGATTGCGAGAACACTAGCTCTATGCCAAGTTCAGCAAGTGTGAGTTTTGGATGAAGAAAGAGCCTTTTCTAGGCCATATTTTATCTGAAGATGGTATTTCTGTTGACACGTCAATGGTGCAGGAGGTTCTAGACTGGAAGGCCCCAACTTTAGTGCATGAGGTTCGGAGTTTTCTATGTCTAGCGGGATATTATCGTCACTTTATTCCAGACTTCTCCAAGATAGCTAAGCCTATGACCAAGCTGCTGCAAAAAGATGTGAATTTTGTGTGGTCTCAGGAGTGTGAGGTCGCTTTCACTGCTTTACGCCATTTGCTGACCACTGCTCTAGTTTTGGCACAACCTGACATTGAAAAGCCATTTGATGTCTTTTGTGACGCATCCGGCACCGGATTGGGTTGTGTACTTATGCAAGAAGGCCGAGTCATTGCCTATGCATCTTGGCAGCTGAGGAAGCATGAAGTCAACTACCCAACTCATGATCTAGAGTTAGCGGCCGTTGTGCATGCATTGAAACTCTGGAGGCATTACCTATTGGGTAATCTGTGTCACATTTATACTGACCACAAGAGCCTCAAATATATCTTCACTCAGCCCGAGCTAAACATGAGACAACGAAGATGGTTAGAGTTGATCAAGGATTATAATCTTGAAGTGCACTATCATCCAGGCAAGGCCAATGTTGTAACATATGTCCTGAGCCAAAAGCAACATGTTGGACCTCTCCTAGAGGAAGGTTTCAATTTATTGCACCCTATGGTGCTACACAATATTGTAGTCAGTTGTTCCTTAGAGAGTCAAATTATAGAACTCCAAAAGACTGACCCTAGTATCTTCCACATCAAAAGAAAAATGCAAGAGCAAGACACCAAGCATTTTAGGGTAGATGAGAAGGGTGTACTATGGTTTGATGATCGACTTGTAGTACCCAAAGACCGTGACCTACGCAACAAAATCTTAGATGAAGCTCACTCCTCTAAGTTGTCTATTCATCCGGGTAGTAGCAAGATGTATCAAGACTTGAAGCCTCGTTTCTGGTGGACTAAGATGAAGAAGGAAATAGCAACGTATGTTGCTAGGTGTGATACCTACTACAGGGTAAAGGCAATTCACCTTAAGCCTGCAGGATTGTTGCAACCTTTGTCGATTCCGTGTTGGAAGTGGGAGGAAATCAGCATGGATTTCATTGTTGGACTTTCTCCTACTCAAAAAGGTTACAATTCCATATGGGTGATTGTTGATCGCTTGACCAAGTCGGCTCATTTCATTCCGGTACGATCTACGTACCGACCATCCGAGTATGCTGAGTTATACTTCTCTCAGATCGTTAAATTGCACGGAGTGCCTCACATTATTATTTCTGATAGAGGTCCTCAGTTCACTGCTTGGTTCTGGGAACATTTACATTCACTCCTTGGTACAAAGTTGGTTCGCAGTTCAACTTACCATCCTCAAACCTCAGTTAGACTGAGCGTGTGAATCAAATGTTAGAGGATATGTTGAGGGCATGTGTCATCTTTTCCAAGGGTGCATGGCAGAAGTGGCTACCCTTAGCTAAATTCTCTTACAATAATAGCTATCAAGAGAGCATTCAAATGGCTCCTTTCGAAGCTCTATATGGCCGTAAATGTAGAACTCCTCTAAACTGGGACGAACCTGGTGAAAGGAGATACTACAGAATTGACTTCGTCAAGGAAGCCGAAAAGCAAGTTCTTGTTATCTAGAAACACATGGAAGCCGCCCAAGCTAGATAGAAAAGCTATACTGACCGAAGAAGAAGACCACTCGAGTTTGAAGTAGGTGACTTTGTGTACCTGAAGGTATCACCTATGAAGGGAGTGAATCGCTTTGGCGTGAAGAGAAAGCTTGCTCCTAGATATGTGGGTCCCTACCAGATCACTGAGAAGAGTGGCAAAGTGGCTTACAGGGTACAACTACCTCCTGAGATGAGAGCTATTTTCCCTGTATTCCATCTGTCCCAACTTAAGAAATGCCTTCATGTGCCCAAAGAAAGTGTTGAAATAGGAGGTCTTAAATTACAGTCAAATATATCTTATGAAGAAAAGCTTGTGCAAGTTCTAGATGTTAAGGAAAGGGTCACTCGAGGGAGAGTGATTAAACTTTATAGGGTGTTATGGAACCATCAAAGTGAAAGAGATGCCACTTGGGAAAGGGAAGACTATTTACAAGTAACTTACCCCTCCTTCTATGAAAAATGGTACGTCTTCTAAATCTTGGGACAAGATTTTTGTAAGGGGGGAGGGCTGTAACACTCCTAGTGTTAGCTTGCATGTTAACCATGAGCATTGCATCAACATAAGCATCATCATACTCACTCATGAGCATCATACCATGATCACATGTCATTTGGTGTATACATTATGTGATTCAATGACTTATATGTCTTGTTCTATGTGTAAGTCATGTATGACCAATGTATACAATTGCACATTGTATTCCAAAATACTTTATTCATGTTTATAATATCATTTTGAACAAAGTTTATGTCGGAGGTCTCACCCAAAAATGCCCCTAAGTCATGGGTAACCCTAGGTTGACCTAGTTGACCCCCAAACCTCTTTTTAAAGATCTTTTATGAAATCCGTGTTAGAGACCTTACATGTAAATGACATCTAAAGAAAAGTTGTAACAAATTGTATAATCTACAAAAGTTGTGTTGGTGTCTTTTCATGAAAAAGCTAGGAACACACTCAAAATTTGCTCACAAGGCAGAAACCAGTGCTGTTTAAAACACTTAGTCGATTTTGGCTAAGTCTGGATTCTGCAGTTTCGAGGTAGGATACTTGGGAGCGTTGTAGTTTGAAATCTAGGCCGAACCAGACTTGGATCCTTTAAGCAATCTTGTAGAACTCGTGTAGCTCTATCCATTGGGATAAATCCAAACCAAAACCACGGAGTGGATCGCGAGTAAATCGTCGACGAAGATCGGGTTTCGGTCACTGTCGACGGCGACTGAATCACCCGATTCAGTTTGGACAGAGCGTCACCCGCCACCGCGTGTCCAGCCACCCGTCATCCGTACATCGACGGCGACCCCGCCTGTCAGCTTGGACGACGCCCTCAAGTTACCACGCATCGCCTGGACGCCTTAGACGCGCCCTTCGCCCCTCCAGCGCTCCACATTGCGCCCGCCATCGTGCTCGGCAAGCTCCGCCGCACTTCGGCGAGCTCTCCCGGCCGCACCACTGCGTCCCAAGCCAAGCTGCCTCACCCAGAGCTCTGCCGTGACGTCCTCTACCATGACGTCCACCTCTTTTCCTTAGCTGAGCACCAGTGAGGTCATATTGCCAACTCCATCGCGAACTCACCGGCAACGTGGCCAGACCTCTCTGGTTCACCTCTGGCCAGGATTCTTCTTCCTACAGCTTCGCCTTGCTTCCCTCTTGCTCGTTCGCAACCTCTACTGAGTTGCCATTGCCCCAATACACCGGAGTACCGCCGCGTAGCGCCGCCGCTCCGCCATTCTCGACGGCGAGCACCCTAGAGTCCAGTAGAGCGTGAGCCAAGTAGGTCAACAGGTTCGCCGTGATGTGAGGAACACGTAGATGCCCTCAGTTTCCCCGGAGACCTCGCCGTTGATGAGATCTCCGGCAGCCGAGCTCGCCCCTGCTCTATGTGTCACTGACGAGTGGGACCCCTCTGTCAGCCACTAATCCCCTCTCCCCCTATTTCTGTTTTTGGCAGATTCAATGCTATTATTGGAAAATTCATAACTTGTGTTAGGCAGATCCAAATGGAGTGATTCCAATTTTGTCACATCCTTGAGTTAGTCTAGTTTTTAATAAAAATATGAAACATGCCATGTTTTTGCAGAAATAAATAGATATGATTTAATCCTTGATAAAAAGAAGGTAATTATATCTTGAGATCTGTAAGTCCTATCACCATGCAAATTTAGAAGAGTGTTATTTATGCTATGTATAGGCTCTGATAAATTGCTCATGATTTTTGGATGCGTGTTGGTAAAGTTATAAATATCCTTTGTTTAAATAGGAGTTTCTTGTGGTATTTTTATTAAATAGAGTGTGACTCCTTTTAGGATGGAACTGGCTGGGTGATGTAATCATGTGAAAAGAAAGCTATGGAAAATCTGAAATATGTTGTTTGACACTTTTTGATAGGGTTTCACATTTATGCCTTTAATGCCATTGTTAGCTTGTCATTTTTGTATCTCACAATCAGCATGTGCAAGAGCCATAAAAATTTTACAGTAACCTTATGGTAGCCTAGATAGCTTGCTGTAATTTTTCTGGGATGTTTGGAGAACTTGCACTACATGCTCATTAATTCACCTTAATAATCAAATAAATAGAAAAGGGGATGAAAAAAATGAGTTTAAACCTTGCCATGATGTTTTATGATGTTCCTTAGACATACTCTAGCTACTGGTATTTTTGGTTCGAACCAATGTTACATTCTTAATATGTGTTAAAATATTAATTTGCTATTTATGCCTTGTCTAGAGTATATTCTGTGTAGCTGATAGAAATTACTTAAGAACTGCCTGAAGATGAAGTTTACTGGAAAACTTGTCTATAACAAACTTGCAGCTAACTTACTTATCTACTTTGTGTCCAAAGTTCAAGACATTTGGCTGAGTAGTTTAAAAGATGTGATTGTTACAAGTAACAGCTGTGAAGTGCTTATTCTCTGGATTTTCCAAAGCAGCCAGAAGACTTTGTCTGCTTTAGTCTATTTCGGTTGGGAATCTTTCTGTCATGTCTAAAAGAGAATTGCAGACAATTTGTTGAGCTTTCCAGAAAGTGCTTCCTTGCTTGGTTTGGACAACTGATGACGAAGTTATAGCCAAAACTTGTGACTACCCAGTCTGTCATGACACCAGTGATTGAGTAAGAGTAGCTAAGGTTGTTTTGCTTGTCTAGTTAGCCTCTCTACCAGAGAAGAAGTATGCACTTACATGTTATTCATGATCCTCTTAATTTTTGAAGCTTGTGCTTATGTTGTACCTGGTTTTAAGTTCATTTGGCCACTCATCATGACATCATGCATCATATGTGCATTCCCTATGTTTATCGCCTTGTCATGACATCATGCATCATATGTGCATTCACATATGTTTATCATATGTGAATTCGCACCACCCAAGCCGGAGGAGCAGCAGAGGGAGCCACCTCAAGGAGAAGGAGCTGAGGAGGAGGAGGATCTACCGGAGTTCCCCGACCACCGTCCTTCCACCTACGTCGAAGGCAAGCCCCGGAGCATTATAAGACTCCTACTATTTTTGTTATCATGTCCAGCTGTCAATTGACTATGGTTATGTATTGTTGCATTAAGTGTTAGACATTGATATGATAACCTTGCTGCATAAAGACTACCTTGTCCACTTCATACCTCACCTGAGTAGGTCCAGGATCGAATTAATGCTTAGCGATGCTTAGCTCGGTAGAAGCCGGGTGATTTCCTGTCACCTACGAGAGATAGGTGGATACTTGATCACGGTTGGCTATATTTGCTATCGTGGAAATAACCATGTGCTAATAATGAAATGAGACCGGGGAGGATGACGATGGTGAACCAACAAGGCATGGAGGTCTTGGGTGTGGATCTATCCCCGTCTGTGTCGTTTAAGGACCGATACGCTGTACGTCCTCTTGTCATGTTGAACGCATGCCTAACACTTAGTTGGCCGGATAAGTCGTTCCGACCGCGAAGCCTATGAGTGCAACACAGGCCGGATACCTCATTCTATATGAGTGTGCACCCTGGTTGGTAGCAAGGATGTTCGGGGAGTCAATGGCGTAAGACCGAGGTGTCAGGTTAGAGTCCTGACCCTGGCAGATTGGTGGTCCCTAGGGGTGCGGTGTTGGATAGACCCGCGAATTGGTCTGGAGTTGTGCTAAAGGTGATCTGAGCTGCCCTCGCGAGGTATGCTTGGGTGAGTGCTATGAATACCCCTCCAGCTGGATAGGAATCGATTCGAATCAACATCTCTCCCGGATAGTGAGAACTTGACTCGAGCAGCTGCAATGTAGAATTCACTAAATATACTTAATGGTTATGATGAGAATGATGAAGGCTATGTGATAATCCGGATATGGTTATTATTGTGATACTTAAATATTCAAGCGTATGCTTAGCACAGGTGCTAATCTAGTAGATAGCTGCTTAAGTAATGAACTTGCTGCTTAAAATGTTATAAAAGGTTACTCAAAAACTAAAGCTTTTATGAAAATGTGAGTCAAACCAGCCCACAATTATGAGCCTTGCATACTCCTTGGTGTCACTTTATTTCTGGTTTATGATGGGTAAGTCTAGCTGAGTACATTCTCGTACTCAGGGTTTTATTTACCCTTGATGCAGATGATGTCGTGTATCACGGCTACTGTGCTAACTGTCACCATCTGGCTGCGGATGATGAATAGATCTCGGGCAAGATCACTTCTACTATCTTCGGTTGTGCTTTTGTTGGGATGATCTTGGAGCTGGCATGTAATTAAACTAAGTGAGTGTGTTGTTTCAAAAACTACTTTGCTTTCGCTACTGAACCTTGTTGTAATAACTTTATTTGAACTCTGATGTGTATGTAAAACTATGTTCTGTGATGAATGGTTGTAATCTGTGATGGAGATGCTTGATCATGTACGATCTTGGTTGTATGTCGGTTGAATCGAGATCTTTTGAGGTTTCGTCGGACTACCGGGTTTATATGGGTTCAAGTCCATTGGCTTGACTACTCTCGTGGTCGCTAATTCACTTGAATTCTTATAAATTGGACGGTTCTGTTGCAGGAATACTCCTAGTTAAAATGCTACATTAGTATTATCTGTGCACTTGTGGATCCCTTATTTATTTATTCCTAGAAAAGCATATATATTTAATACCAGCACTTCTACATCATGCTGGGGATGACAACCTGGCTTAAGTGATGTTAGGTAATTTTGACACCATTGCTAGGGATAGGTTTAAGAGTCTATTTTTAGTAATTGCGTTAAGAAGTGTCAACAAGCATTTTTAGCGCCGTTGCCGGGGAAGCTAAAAGCATCAAATGATAATGAGCATCACTGCATCAACTCATGGATTGAACACCATCCACCCTTCTCACTCATGCAGCTTTACCCTTGTCTTTTTGTCTATTTTTATCATATGCAGGTAATGTTTGAACAGGTTTGATCTCCTAGATAACTTTTTTGATAATCCAGAGACATTGATCAGGAAGACGAAGGCTAAGTTGAGAAGGAACCAATCAACATCATCAACATCTCAGCTTGCCAATCCTCCCGATTCACAAGATCAACCTACTCAAAGTTTGACACCAGAGATTGATGTCATGGCTAACAAGTCACTTCATGAGTTCTTAGCTCCCACTATGGCCAACATCCGTACTGGAACAGTTGTGGACATTAATGGATTATTCGAGCTCAAGTTGACGCTGATCAACATGGTGAAAGCAAGCCAGTTCTATGGGAAGGCCCATGAAGATGCTAGTGCTCTTCTCCAACGCTTCCTGGAGATCTAAAACACTTTTAGTATCAAGGACGTCCCTAGAGATGCTATATTACTTTGCCTTTTCCCTTTCTCACTCTTAGGGAAAGCGAATCAATGGTTCTATGCCAATAAGGAGAGGAATACTATGTGGGCACTATGTTCCACTAATTCCCTAGTGAAGTTCTTTCCCACAGGCAAGACCAATGCTCTGCTTAGGAAGATATCGAGCTTTTAGAAACAACATGACGAGATAGTCCCAAAAGCTTGGGAGTGCTTTCAAGAGTACATACTCGAGTGTCCTCATCATGGGATGGAGAATTGGCTGCTCATGCAGACATTCTATCATGGGCTCGGCAACAACACTCGTGAAACTATGGATGCTGCTGCTGGAGGAGCATTCTTATCACTTACTATCTCTCAAGCCACTACTCTTGTGGAAAAGATGTCCTCCAATCAAGGTTGGAGTGAAGAAAGAACTTAGACCCGCAAGAGAGGTGAGGGAATGCACCAGCTCAAGGAGGTAGACATGCTAGCTACTGAAAGGTCCTAATATGGCTAGAGGGGGGTGAATAGCCTATCTAAAAATTCTACAAACTCTCTAGAGCAAGATGTTAGTAAATTACAAAGTAAAGCTTTTTGCTCTAGCTCTAATGGGGTGTTTGCATGCCACCTAACCATGTACAATTCTAGTTGCTATAAACACTAGGCACACAAGAACTGTGTCTCTACTTACACTAGAGAGCTAACTAAAGTTTCTATACAAGTAAGTAAGCTACTCTAGTTTGCGGGAATGTAAGAGAGAGGGTTTGATCTTTACACCACCGCGTAGAGGGGATGAACCAATCACAATAATATGAAGTCCAATCACTGGGAGAATGCTAATCAAACACAATTGGGACAATGATTTTTCTCCTGAGGTTCATGTGCTTGCCGGCACGCTACGTCCCCATTCTGTCGACCAACACTTGGTGGTTCAGCGGCTAATAGGTGTAGCATGAACCTTGTCCTCACTAGGACACCGCAAGAACCGAGCCACAAGTGAGGTAACTCAATGACACGAGCAATCCACTAGAGTTACATTTCGGCTCTCCATCGTGGGAGGTACAAGACCCCTCACAATCACCGGGAGATAGCCATGAACAATCACCAACTCGTGCCAATGCTCCTCCGCTACTCCAAGCCGTCTAGGTGGCAGCAACCACCAAGAGTAACAAGAAAACCATAGCTAAATTGATCCCCAAGTGCCACTAGATGCAATCACTCAAGCAAATGCACTTGGAATCACTCCCAATCTCAAAAAGATGGTTAATCTATGAAGGAGATGAGTGGGAGGTGTTTTCTTAGGCTCACAAGGATGTTGTTGACGGTCCTTAATGCTCACATTTAACCATCAACTAATCATGGAAAAGGATCTAAATGCAACCAACACCCAGACTTAGGGTTTTATCTGACAGAATTCCACAAGTTTTGGTGTTTGTTTATTTCTGCAGGGGGTTATCAGGAAATATGGAAGAAAGGCCCACACGTTAGGTTTACATAGAGATATTAACGTGCTGCGCAATTTTCTATCATCTAGAAGACTCCAGAAGCCACGGGACCGAACGGGAGACGTAACGGAGCCGGGCACTGGGCGCCCGCCCTCCCTTACTGGGTGCCCGTCCTCCCCCCTGGACCAAACAGAGTCCAATTCGGGGACAACGCTCCACCGACCTAATACTTCAAGGAAAACCACACGATCAATGTAGGTTTGATCCGACGGCCCAGATTCATCTGAAAAGACTATATAACCAGACCCCCCTGGCCCCTGGAGATCATACCTCTTCTACAGAATCAAAGCTAGGGTTTCAATTCTTCATCCAAGTAGAGAGGATCCCTCTAGTTCTTCTAGTTCTACCTCTAGTTCATCTAGATCTAGTTCTAGTTCATCTAGTTCTAGTTCTAGTTCCTCTAGTTCTAGTTCTAGTTAGTTCTAGTTGTAATCTAGAAAATAGGGAGAGAGAAGAGGAGAGCGGAGGAGGAGCCGGATCTGTCGGATCTTCCTCAACATTGTACTTTTGCAGCATCTGGTTCGTTCTTCATCGTTCTCCAGGTTCATCAATTCATAACTCCTGAGTTCTCTAATTACTTTATTTACATTCAAGTTATTTAATGGATTCCCGCTTGCATCAAGTGCTCTAATCTTTGAAACATTAGAGTAGTAATTAATAGATTAGACGTGGTGTTTAGTCTTGCAATTACCTAGAATTGCACCCAATCCTACGGATTGTTGTGGTAGCCTTAGGGTAGTGACAGCCCTAAGGGTCGACGTATTCCACCACGTTCGGATCGGTGTTTGTAGGACCGTAGTCGGAGCTTCCTAGCCCCCTTCTCATCTCTTTCTGTGGTTAGTGTTCTGATGTCCCGAAATAGATAATCTTGAAGTAATCCTTGATTCTTAGATCAACTAGAGAACTCTCAGGAAACTTCCTCTCTTCCCACCAAAAATAATCATATAGTTATCCTTGGGCGATCTTGGATCTTAATTAGTACACTCACGTTCCCTGTGGAAAATCGATACTCTGGAATACTCCCGGGTGAAGGCTACACCGGTATCCGTGCGCTTGCGGATTTTTCTGTTTGCGTTTAAAATACCCAACAAGCTTTCTGGCGCCGTTGCCGGGGAACGGTAGCTATGCTAGTTTCGAACCAAGTCGTCCGTGTATCCTTTTTCTTTTCCTTTTTTTACCACACTCACCTTACCATTTTCACCACACCACATGGATTTCACACTAAGCATTAATGAGCATGGAATTTATTTCATAGCCACTTCATTTACTCCATGCTCATATGCAACATCTTCACAATCCATTAGTCTCTCCAACATCACCACATTCGAGATCTCCAACCCCACTTCCTTTCTATTTATAAAAACTTTAAAAGGGCGGTTGTCGATGCATATGTCTATAATAAATTTTGCAGATCTCGTTGAGTTGATCTTGATATAGGTCAGCGTTGGAGGGGAAACCACTTCACTGACATAAATTGATGGTTTCCCAAGGACAAGCTTAGTGTCCTAAAATAAAGCACTGATTAGATCGTAACATGAGCTTTTAATTATTTGCAACATTACCTTGTGTATTGAGCATATAAGGATAATTGTAAAAATATTCCTTCGGGTATTCTTGTCACTAACCTTTCCAGGATTGAAGCAAGAAGATCGGATGAATGACAAGCACAAGGTATGTCCAACCAATCATCATGCAACGTTGAATTAAATTCATCCAAACTTGAATTTTGCAAAATTCAAGCTTGTGGGAGTACTTTACATAAAAACATCATTTGCCATGTTGCTACGTTGGTTGTCCCTACCTTTGAGACATGCTTAATTTGTTAAATACTAATCACACTACTTCATCTCCACTTGAGTAGATCTCTATAAATGCTTTCATGCTACCTTTATTTGCTTTAGTATATGTCTAGGTTTGGAGTAGTTTCATTTATCTCTTAATTAAGCATGGTGCTTAGTTTAGGAATGATGATCTTACTTCCAAAGGATTTTAAATTAAGTATGATGCTTAGGTTAAAATTCCCTCCTAAATCAAATTAGACATGGTGTCTAGGTTGATTTTTGAGCCGATAGTATGCTATAGTAGATATTGGATATTTTGTTGGACTAACCCCTGCAGGAAAACTTTCAATATCGACCTGGGAAGTCCTGAGATAAACTCACATTGGAGACAAAGAGAGAGACACATGAAGTTTAACAATTTACACAAGGAAGGCATAGCTCACAAGAGATGACCCATGGAGGGTGCCACAAACACGATGCACAACCGCTAAGAAAGGAAAGCTTCCACAAGGTGATACTGTACCATCACTCTTCAAGTAAGGTAACATCTTAAGGTACTTGACTATCACTTTTATAAGCTTCTCCTTGGTTCTGGCGTTCACATGTATAAAAGAGACAAACATGTATGATTTTCAACTCTAGATTAACCAACCCAATCGATTCAACATGTTTAGTCCTTCCACCTTTGTGATCCCACATTCCTAATCTTATGAGCTAAAATGTTGCACATTCAATCTTTGGAAGATATATTTAAAAAACAACAACAACATAAATATAGATAGATTATCTTTCCATTACATTGAGCGATTTGATATGACAAATATTTTAAATGTTACACTCATGATCTTATTATCCATCAACTTTGTCTTGCTCACTATGCTTAAGGATAGAGAAGAACAAATACACTTTTGGTTATGTTGGTGTTTTCCACCAATGAGGGCCCATGCACTTGATCTCTGCCTGTCT